>NC_066560.1:5424104-5449104 GCF_024679095.1 Eriocheir sinensis
GAGAGAGAGAGAGAGAGAGAGAGAGAGAGAGAGAGAGAGAGAGAGAGTAAACTATACCGTAATAATTATCAAGTCCGTCTAATTATCCTTCCCGTCGATGAATGGAACAGCAACAATAATAATAACAATAATATAGTGACAACATAATTAGTACGAGATTACGGGGAGAGAGAGAGAGAGAGAGAGAGAGAGAGAGAGAGAGAGAGAGAGAGAGAGAGAGAGAGAGAGAGAGAGAGAGAGAGAGAGAGAGAGAGAGAGAGAGAAAATCATTGAAAAAGAGAGGAAAGATGATGGGAGAGGAACTGAATGACACACAATCTCTCTCTCTCTCCTCCTCCTCCTTCTCCTTCAAGCAAACTCGGTATCGACGAAGCAAATAGATGATGATGATGACTTTCCTTTCAGTGACAGGAGGGAGGGAACGTCAAGTCATATCCGTGTGTGTGTGTGTGTGTGTGTGTTTCGTGGAATAAGAAATAAATGTTACTACTAAAACTACCACTACCACCACCACTACTACTGCTACTACTACTACTACAACTACTATCACTAGTCACAACCCTAATGCAAATAACTTATAAACCATCTAATTAAAACAAAAACAAAAAAAAGGTTCGTACTCCTAACTACACATTCAATCTTTTTTTTATACATAACCAGGAATTTGAGGCAGAGTGAATGAGTGAAGAGCTTCGAAACATCTGACTGAAACAAGAAACTGTCTCGTCATGAACCAGCACCAGTATACCTCTCTCCCGAAACTGACCTATCTTTCGGCCACTCCTTTAACTCTTTATAGGAGCAGTGAGTAGCGGGCTTTTTTCACTTTTGTTACCTTGTTTATGCCCTTGAACTGACTCCTCTGCAGTAAAAAATTAAAAATAAATAAAAACACCACCGCCACCGCCGCCACCCACGCAGGCTTCGCTATCGATATTCACTCAACAATACTCAGAGTGAAGGTTCAACATGTCTGAGACCCCACGATGAGCGAAGACGTGATGAAAGCGTAAAGAAGAGTAGCGCATCAAATAACGTGAGTCTCTGGTCCATATTCACAAACATTTCGGAGCCTACACACCCCATTAATATTGATAAGGTTTTCGTTGAGGTTGTTGTGGTGTTACAATGTTCATGGGAGAGTGATAGTCAGGCAAGGATTTGGTTTAGGTTGTTGTAGGTAGTATTTCCATGGGGGTAGTTTAATGAGCCTAGTGATAGTTTGACAAGGCTTTCGTAGAGGTTGTGTCAGTGTTTCCATGGGGGTAGTTTAATGAGCCTAGTGATAGTTTGACAAGGCTTTCGTAGAGGTTGTGTCAGTGTTTCCATGGGGGTAGTTTAATGAGCCTAGTGATAGTTTGACAAGGCTTTCGGAGGTTGTGTCAGTGTTTCCATGGGGGTACTTTAATGAGCCTAGTGATAGTTTGACAAGGCTTTCGTAGGTTGTGTCAGTGTTTCCATGGGGGTACTTTAATGAGCCTAGTGATAGTTTGACACGGCTTTCGTAGAGGTTGTGTCAGTGTTTCCATGGGGGTAATTTAATGAGCCTAGTGATAGTTTGACACGGCTTTCGTAGAGGTTGTGTTAGTGTTTCCATAGGGGTAGTTTAATGAGCCTAGTGATAGTTTGACAAGGCTTTCGTAGAGGTTGTGTTAGTATTTCCATGGGGGTAGTTTAATGAGCCTAGTGATAGTTTGACAAGGCTTTCGTAGAGGTTGTGTCAGTGTTTCCATGGGGGTACTTTAATAAGCCTAGTGATAGTTTGACAAGGCTTTCGTAGAGGTTGTGTCAGTGTTTCCATGGGGGTACTTTAATAAGCCTAGTGATAGTTTGACAAGGCTTTCGTAGAGGTTGTGTTAGTGTTTCCATGGGGGTACCTTAATGAGCCTAGTGAGTTTGACAAGGCTGCTGCACCATGAATGTAAAAAAAAAACACTCGAGGACCTCACTATTTTTTTGTGGCCTTTGCAAATATTTGTTGTGCGAGCCTAAAGCGTCCGAGAATACACGCCTTTTAAATAGTGTTAACGAGTCTTGTCTGACGCCACCTAACACATACCACGTGATTCCCTGCGCCAAGGTTCACGTAAATCAAGTCAGGTAAACACAGGTAAATACAGATACACACACGGACACAGGTGGGCAAACAAACACAGACTGGACAGGTTACGCCTCCCGACAATTATTGCTTCCCCAAAAAACTTATAAACCTCACGCCGTGGGTTCAAACTCCCACTACTTCCCATCAGCCGCCGTATTCACCAACACAGTGTACAATGCAGGTCACATGTCAATAAATGAAGAAACAAAAGCCTCCAAGTAGTTCACTTTCACTGAAACAAGACCTTCAGTTTCCATCACTAACCTCTATGCTCGTGTGAAGCGCGCGACACGTCCACTCGCACTGACGGCTGCCTGCCTACTGCTGCGGCAGATGACCTGCTACTGCTATTATCCTACCCCGCCCTCTGATCCCAGCCCAGTAGTGGATCCAGGGGGGGGGGTGCACCTGGTCACGTGCCCCCCACAAAAGAAATATTATAATTTTAAATAACGGAATTAATAATAATAATAATAATAATAATAATAATAATAATAATAATAACAATTATTATTATTATTATTATTATTATTATTATTATTATTATTATTATTACTATCATTATTATTAAAATGCATAAATGAATGTTTATCTACTAGTTCTCGTTAACATATATTTTCAAGCAAAAAAGGAAAAAAAACATGAAATACTCCCCAGAACAAGTATCTACACTACAGTTCATTCACGCTCTGCAATTTTCGCCTCGCTGACTTGTCTAGTACACATATCGAGCGGGTACTGGACAAGGCGGAGAGGCTCAGCTATAGAGCTGCGGCTGGTCGCTATTGATGTTCAAAGACTACCTCTTAAATGATCCAGTTCTAGGCCTGGATGATTTACATGAATATGGGCCGCTTTCACAGTCGTTTTGTTTGTTTTGATCGTTACCAACGGCGCCGATCGACGCTATAGTTTTCCACGTGAAACTGGCCTATGGGGTAGTGGCGGCTGCAGAGGAAGCGAGAGGTGTTGAGAGTGTGTGGTAAGGTGCGGGGCTAGGCTAACCCCGCAGCCGCCACTACCCCATCGGATAGTTTTAAGTGGAAATTCTAAAGCGGCGATCGTCGCCATTGGTAACGATCAATACGAACAAAACGACTGAAAGCGGCCCCTTTGTCACTGAATTCAGAATGTGGAGATCATGTAGTCTTCTGTGCCTAAAAGCTCCTTGCCAAATACTGTACTTGATACACATGAGCAGTGCTCACAAAATTATCCTGTTACAAAGAAATTATTACTTATTTACGCCACTTTGCCCATTCCATCTGCTACAACTGAACGAAGTTTTTCTACACTTAAGCATCTAAGATCATACAGACGGTCAACTATGGGTGAAGAGATTGGATGGGCTTGCAAAAGTATGCATTCACCGTGAACTGACCAACGGTGATCTAATTGAACATTTTGTTACGGCTGTCATTGATATATTTTCAAAAAAGAAAGAGAAAACTTTATCCTGTAATTTGAACATCACAACACACACGCACACACACACACACAGGGAGAAGAAAGAGCTAAAGTCAGTGAAAGATCTACTGAAAAACTTAAATGACGATGATATTCAAGACCTGGAGGATGAGGTAGAAGAAATTTATAGGATGGGCCAGTGAACCCTATACTATGGACCGGAAACTTGCCCCAGCCCAGTCATTAAGCCGCGAATTTTGGAAAATCAACCGCTTTGGTGCGAATCGCCGTAACTCCCTTATTTCTAGGGCTACAGAAATGTTTTTGGTATCAATCGACGGCAAAATGAAAGCGCTATATTTTAAAATATGCGACCGGGCTCAAAAACCGACTCGAAAGGGTAAAAATCGAATAAATTCGCAAAAAACGACTCTGAAAAAAAAAAATGAGTTCCCAACCTTGAAACCCACTCATTTTTTGAGAATTTCAAAAAAACTTATTTAACAATTAATTTAGCCCTACCAATGTGCTTTCCAATATGATGCATAACATTTCCCTACTCCCAGTAGTTTTGTCGCTAGAGTTCGAAATGTAAACCCTGTCGAGAGCGATTTTGACGAACTCCAGACACTTTGCCGTTTTTGTCTAGTGTGGCATTGCTATTGCCTCTAGAAGGTTGTAATTTGGCATGTAGCCCCTCTTGGCAATGTAGTTTGACCAGCTCTAAGGATTTTTTGATAGCTCGATTCCAAGTTTGTCGTCGAGCCGTCACAAAATAGCCTGTTTTTCGGCCCCTTTGCCGCGATTTGGACACGTCCTAGTTTTGTGCTCATAACTTTTTTTTTTGTGTGTGCTTTCCATTTTTTTTCTGATTATTAATCTGTATAACAGAGCTTTCATTTGCCACCAAGCACGCCTTCCTAGCTTCAGTAGTTTTTGCTGGAGCTTGACCAGAAGTCGCGACGAAAATTCGCCGAATCTGACTCATTTCACGCGCCGCGACGAAAAGCCTTCCTGACGCCACAAAAATTAATATATCTGCATAAAAATTCATATATGAACACTTCAATGTGTTGACTATCTTGTATTAAAAGCATTTTAAGATATCTATAAAAAAGTTACTATTTTTATATAATCATTTCACTACGTAAATCAACCTATATTAAGCGCCTTATTATACGTTATTTTTATTTTATTTTATTTAGTATACAACCCATTTCTTCCCATTTATGAATAATACATTTAATTTACTTTCTTTTGATACCAAATATATATATATATATATATATATATATATATATATATATATATATATATATATATATATATATATATATATATATATATATATATATTTGGTATCAAAAGAAAGTAAACTGTACTAACTCTGGCATAATATTATTGAAGGAAGATGAATGATGATAAAAGAAGAAAAATTGAACAACTCTATGGATTATGCAACTCATGTGTGGGGTAGGCTCCACACACACACACACACACACACGCCTCTCTTGGACAGTCTCATCAACTCCCCTCCTCATGTTGACAGTCTTTTATCTCTTAAATTCCGCCGCCATGTTGCATTTCTTTAGATCTTTTATCGATATTTTCACGCTGACTGCTCTTGTGAACTTGCTAATTGCATGCCTCCCTCCCCCTCCCGCGGCTCCGCTACACTCGACTTCCTATTCCAGCTCATACCTATACTAAATCCCTTATGCAAGAGTTAACCAGCATCTTCACTCTTTCATCCCCTTCACTAGTAAATTCTGGAACAGCCTTCCTTCGTCTGTGTTTCCTCCTGCCTACGACTTGACCTCCCTTTTGGCCACTCATCTATGGACTCTTTTATAGGGGCAATGATTAACGTTTTTTTTTTGTTTTTGTTTTTATGCCTTTGAACTGCTTCCTTTACTGTAAAAAAGCAACACTGACATAAAACTAATTACAGAAGGAAAGGAGAAGGAAAGGTAAATGAAATACTGAAAGATAACTGTACCACCAACTCTGACACAATCTGATATAAGGAAGAAAGATGACTAACAAATTACTAGGGAGAATACCCCAGGGGACAGATTGCTTCACTCACCTGCCTCCTCCACTCCCAACAGTCCCCCAGAGCAAGCCCTCAAGAAGTCATCCTCTTCATTCCAAGCCCCTCTAGGCAGAATCAGTCAATCTGCACCAGTCAAGAGTTACATTGTCGTCCCCTTGGTCCCCTCCACTCAGGGTTGTCTTGTAAAGAAATTATCTCATACAGAAACAACCCTATAAGCAGGATCAGTGTCCGGGAAGCATGCCTTGTAGCCAGAGTTGGCAATCATAGAGTAAGCTGGTAACAGGCCTCAGTTCATTTTCATGAAGTAGATGCTGGTTTAGCACATAGTCTTTTCAACAATACTACGTGATCCTGCGAAGGCACTTGGTACTAAAGACATCAACACACCACTTCATCACTTTTCAGTGTCCACATCTCACAGCCATACAGTAAGACAGAGGGGCACAAGTGACTTAAAGATTTGAATCTTTGTCTGCCTCCATAGGTATTGATAACCCATATACTTGTGTTGAGCAATATCATTACACCGTGGGCCAGGCCAATCCGTCAAGTGACTTCCTGGCAAAACCCACCATTCCTAAGCACTACACTACCAAGGTATGAGAAACTTTTTGTGTCCTCTTTATCCTCACCACATGCATGGATTGGTCCAAGAGACCTTCAGCCCCAGAGGCTTCACCTCCTCATGCAGCACTTTGAGAGCCAGCACCAGGACCTCCAGCACTAAGAGAAGTCATTGGCAGATCCAAAGGGAGGGCCCAGGGGGACCGGCCCCCCCCCCATGGTCCTGAGAGGATACAGGAAAGCTAGCTCAAAAGCGTGCTGTGGCTGTAACAACAAAACTCTAATGCTAATTTTTTTTTTTTTTTTTTTTTTTTTACAACAAAGGAGGCAGCTCAAGGGCACACAAAAAAAGGAAAACAATATTAAAAAATAAGCCCGCTCCTAGGTGTCCTGATCCTCTTGAAAGAGTTCAAGTCGTAGGCAGGAGGAAATACAGATGAAGGAAGATTGTTCCAGAGTTTACCAGCGTGAGGGATGAAAGAGTGAAGATGCTGGTTAACTCTTGCATAAGGGGTTTGGACAGTATAGGGATGAGCATGAGTAGAAAGTCGAGTGCAGCGGGAGACAGGAGGGGGGAGGCATGCAGTTAGCAAGTTCAGAAGAGCAGTCAGCGTGGAAATATCGATAGAAGATAGAAAGAGAGGCAACATTGCGGCGGAATTTAAGAGGTAGAAGACTATCAGTATGAGGAGGAGAGCTGATGAGACGAAGAGCCTTAGCCTCCACTCTGTCCAGAAGAGCAGTCCATCTGCAAAAATCCTGGCATCAGGCCCCCCTCAAATTTTTTTCATGGATCTGCACCTCTGAGAAGTACAGCATAATCAAGAAAACAAGATCAGTGACCTTCATGTTCCCAACAGATGCTCTGCAACGACTTTGATCAGTAACTCTACCTAATACCTAATCCATGCAAGTGTTGAAAATTGATGAAGCAAGGACATACCCCTGCCTCACTCCTGAATAATTAACAGAGAAGATGGAAACACCTCTCCCACACTTCACAGCACTCTCAGTCCCGGAGTAAAGGCCAGTCATCAGAATCCTTGCAGGAATCCCATGGATCCACAGAATGTTCCAGAATGCCTCACAATGCAGAGTCAAGTCTTTTCAACATCGACATAGGCTGCGAGCAATTCCTGCCGCAATTCACGTCGACGTTCCACAAGAACACAATGTGCTAGGATCCAGTCAATTGCTGACTTGCCGGGTGTGGACCCAGATTGCTCAGGTCTCTGAAACTTTAGCAGGTGAGGTCGAATTCACATCAGCAGTAGATGAGTGAGCACATTATTGGCACACTGAACAGTCTAACACCACGGTAATTGTTGCAGTCCTGTTGGTCCCCCTTCCCTTTCCAGATAGGGAAAACCAATCTCCTTTTCCAGTCAAGAGGAATGGCACCGGACTGACATATGGCAGACAAAACTGCATGCAACCCATGGATCATGGCTTTACCCCCAGCTTTCAACATCTCTGTGCTGATATTACAGATCCCAGCTGCCTTGCCACCTTTCAACTTCCTCACACCCTCTCACTTTCACAAGAGACGGGGGAGTTTCATCTATTGGTGGATCAGCAGCTGCCATCAGCAACCCAGCCAGAGGGAGTTGTCTACTTGGGAGCTCTGTCGTGTACGCTGCTCAAAGCACTCAGACTGAGCCTGGCACCTATCCGCATATGATACTATCTACCCATCAGCTTTTTGGAAATAAAAAAAAGAAAACTGAATAATAACTGAGCCACCAACTCTAACATGTGCAAGTGTAAGGAAGATGACAAAAATTAAAATAAAATAAAATAATATAAAATAAATAAAAAGAGGACAAGTTGACCCAAATGAAAAAGTCAAAATAACATTTCTGACAGCTGTCATATGCAAATGTCGAAAAAGAAAAAAAAAAGTGAGATAGATAGATCAACACTTTGTCCCCAATCCAGGAGAGTTGGTGCCCAGCTGTTTGTCCTCCCTTTTGGGTTGGTCATTAAATGAGTAGACACAGAAAGGTAAACTGTGGTAATCCAGATGTCACATATGGCTCATAGGCCAATGAAAAAGAGATAAGCATCAAGGCCACTAACAACTTGGTGCATGCCCCAAACTTTACCTTTACCTCACTCCCATACTATTCTTTAGACTGTGCCTCACTCAAGGGTGTGTTCCACAGCAATCCTAATACCCATCTTTATTCCTCTCCAAACCATCACGGTGATACCATCTCTCTCCATCACTGTCTGTCTTTAGGATTCAACCCCTTCATGTAGGGACCATGGGCATTGTGTGTCAATGGCCCATGACGAGTGTGGTGTACGTGGCAGAGAACAACCTATCAGTGGGAGGGGTTCGGCCAGCTCCCCATCACTGTCCTGTGCCAAGTTTTTAAAGTATTTTGCCTCACTGTTTTTAACCCAGTAGCAACGACGGGCCAAATTTGTGCCATGATAATATAAAAACCTCAAAATAGATGATGCATAAACTGATCACAAATGCTTTGAATTTTGAAATGGTGTGTGTGAGTGATTTTTTTCTCATTTTTCTCGCTTAGAGGGACCATTAAGAATCATGATCCCCGCTGCTACCAGGTTAAGACTCAACCTTACTCAAGACGGTGTTCCCAGGCATCCTCCTCCCTAAAGCCACCACTCTGACACCACCTCACCATCACTGTCCTCCAAGTTTTCAAAATATTCCACCTTGCTTATCACATTGGTCTTGACTCAACCTCACTCAAGTGTTCCCAGCCATCCTCCAGCGTCTCTACATTCCCTAAAGCCACTACGCTGACATCATCTTTCTACTGTCCTTTGCCAAGTTTCAAAATACTTCACCTCACCCATCAAATTGTTCTTATGACAACCTCGCTCACTGTGTTCCCAGCCACGAGCCAAATTTGTGGCTTTACCATGTAGCAGCGACGGGCCAAATTTGTGCCATGATTTAAACCCCCAAAAATAGATGCTACATAAACTGATCACAAATGCTTCGATATGTATTATGAAATGGTTTGTGTGAGTGTTTTTTTTCCTCATTTTTCTCGCTTAGAGGGACCATTAAGAAACGTGATCCCCGCTGCGACAAGGTTAAGGCCGTCGCTGTCCTTTTGCAAGTTTTCAAATATTCCACCTCACCAACCACACCATCACTGTTCTTATGACTCAGCCTCCTCCCTACCTCTACACTCCCTAAGGCCATCCCCTCTACACTACTCTCCTACAAATGTTCAGTGTTCTTACCCTTTCCTCATGTTTGTGTTGTCTCTATCTGAAAGCCCTGATGTATTCTCTTCCCACTCCTACACCTCTTTTCCTCTTGGTGTAGCTTTCTATCTCCTGAAATATGGTATGTAAGGTATCAGAACTAAATATCTTAAAGAACAGAATACATGACAACATAATAGTTAACGAGAATGGGCATTAACCCTTCTCATCTGCTATATGCAACAGAAAAAAAAGAAAAAAAAAGAACAAAACTAAGACACAATAGCAATCAAGAATCAAGAATAAGTCATAAGTGGGAGCCGTTACAATGGCAATCCCACGCCTACTACTGGACTGGACAGGGTGGCTCTAGCTATATAAATGGATGGAGCAGGGGGGTATGTAAAAACGAACTTAGGCATACAGAACACCTACGATAAAGTCCAATGATGAAGCCCTGAAAGTTAATGTGGGGATAAGTAAGGCACAAAACAGGAAGTGAAGAGGGAAGAGCAAAATCTAATGTGCAGATACAGGTAGTGAGTGAATGGTTTTAAAGTCTTACGTAGGTATTCTTAAACCTCTCACATTCCGAAAGGTTACAAAGATTAATCACATTCTGATGAGTATTTTTGATGTTCATGGCACAGGAGAAAGGTCAACTATCACTAGGGTCATAAAACTACCCATCAAAATGCCCACAACTTCTATGAAAGCCTTGTCAAATATGTGAGTTTTAAACTGAAACATTTAAAAATTTGGCCCTTAGCTCTATCTGGACAGCCAGCCAGATGCAGTGAAAAGAAAGAGAGCAGAGTAGCAAATAAAAGTAACTAGAACCATGAATGACCTAAAGCAAGTCCGTTGTGACGATTCTCTCAACATCTTGTTTGGGGATAAAATAATGAAATAATATAATCCTTGGAAACTTTCACAGCAAAGGTAAATATTTGTTCAAGGGCAAAACTGATATATTTTCCCTTAATGAATACCCGAGTGAAGGTTTTACCTCCAGGCTACTGAACACTCTCCAGGAAACCAAACACAGTGTCACAAAAGGCTTTTATTTACACGGGTTCATAACTTTCATTCACTCATAACTTAAAACTGGAACCTCACTATTACACACCTCAACTGCCTGCTCTTTGGAAACTATGTGACAAAAAGAGCCAACTTTAAGCCTGCTCTTTGATATATTGACATCTTGAGGTGAAATAACGTACCAGTCCATCCCCAGAATATGTTCATCCCCGAAATCAAATCGACAGACCAAAATGAGCTCCCAGACATCCAAGATCTCCTGAGTTGGACACTGACAGGCCCCGACCCTAACCTAGTAAAGGGGTGGTGATGGCCTAGGAGGTGGTGGTGATGGCCTAGGAGGTGGTGGTGATGGCGTCCTCAGTCCTCATCGTCTGCCGGGATGCCCAGCTCCTCATTGGTCCACTTGGAAGGGTCAGGGTATGGAAACTCACCCTTTAGGAGAGAATATCATGTCAGATCAAATTATACCTCAGAGACAGACTTGAGCCAAAGACTGTTCATGACTCAACAACAAAGATAAAAATATATAACAATAAATGACTACCAAAGACAAATACATAACAGTAAATGACTAACATAACAATACACTAGCAATAAAAAATACTAATGAATCTGGGAGAGAATACTGCATGTTCTATCAAAGTATATAATAAAGGTAGACATTAGGTGGAGATCATCGAGGGCTTAGTGAGAAATACAGAAGTAACAGAGAGAAACCTTGAGAAACACGACCCACTAAAACCTCTGGCATGACTTGACAGGTGACATTTCCTCCCTGTCTACCCTCAATCAATCAGTCAGTCAATAAATGGGAGCATACGCCAGGGGGTGCATCGATTCCCCCACCCTACAACAATAAGTCCGAGGGTCACTCCAGCTAAGTCTCCATGCAGGCCCTATTTTCATCCCAAGTACCTCCCGGCAGGATCTATCGACTTGCTCAAGCTATGAACTCAGTGGGCATCCCCTTGGCCTCCTCCACTCAGGATTGTCTCTTACCGAAACAACCCGATGAGCAGGGGTGGCTTCTGGGTAGTGTGCAACATGCCAATATAGCTAGAGTTGGCAGTGGTGGACTATGAGGGTAATATGTGTCAAATTAGTCTCATGGAATAGTCACTGGACTGTTACATAGTCATTCCAGCGATAGCCCATGATTCTGTGCAGACACTTATTACCAACCTACCCTCCCCACCCTCCGTCTCTCAGGCTTATGGCACGAAATGGATAAGACATGAGAGCTGCCACCCACCGTGATGTGCTCAGGCTCAGTGATGAGGTGATACAACACCCACCACCACATGAAGGCCATGAGCGCCTCCGCCTTGACCAAAGTGAACTTGGAAGGCGCAGGAGGAGCTGTCCGGTACGCCCATCTGAAAGGCCAAAGATCACACTGTAGTTTCAAGGCATGTCGCATGGCTCTGAAACAGGCCCTAAAAAGGAAAAATCTAACAACAAAAAATCCATTTACTAAGATTTTCTCCAAATTTATTGGGTAATGTTGAGATGAAGTTTCAATCTTCCAGTATCTAGAGCATCAGGGTTGAAAAATAAAATTATGAATATAGTCCTTAATTTGCAGGCCATAAAAAAGGACTGTTGAGTAAAAAATAACAAACAAAAAATGAAGACGTTGAATTAATCCAACTAAAAAAGTGGTTAGTATATTCTATTGTGGTTTGGTCGATCATGAAATTCAAGGAAAAATCATTAACCTTTAAATAACCAGGTGTTTTTCCTCCTTACAGAAACTATTTATTTGTAATGGTTATGGGCAGGCAGTTGCCACTGTGCCTCTGAGCAAGGTGGTTGCTACATTATGCCAAGCCAAGCACAGCTGCTGCAACTGATGAGGTATAGTATTAAATTTTGCAGCAGAAGCTTACTAATTTAGTGGTGACATCACTAACTTATGAGGCAATAATTTACTAATGTTGCAGTGATAGGTTACTTAGTAAGCTAGGTTGTTTCTTAGTTGAGCCTAAACTATCAACCACTACATTGACAACGACGCATATCACATGCAATTATCATAAGCAATTAAACTTTATAAATTTCAGCAAAACTAACATCACCTCCTAATGGGGCAGAGGCTATCCTTCCTTGACCCTCCTTATTTAGATGTAACCAGAACTAACATCACGTCCTAATGTACGGGGAGAGCATGAACAAGATGGGTCTTCTAATAAAGCATTCAGGGCATGGAGAGTGAATATGGTTAATTGTGGAGAGTCACTCCGTGCCTCCAAAATACGATATTGCTCCTCTATATTTAAGTTAAGGGACGAAATACATGTCCTTCAACCATAATATGAAGGCGTAAGTACTTAAAAGTAAAGAAAAAGGCCTAACCCCTTCCCCTAACAATCTTGGAGGAGCCGTGGGAAATCGGGGTTATCGGGTGGGGGAGCATATTTAAACTACCCCAACCGAACTTTACATAACATAACCTCTATCGGGGGGGCTTCGCCACCCTCGACCGCCCCCCCCCCACATAACGCCTTCCGCTCATGAACGTAAACAGATACAATCACTTATTGCCATCCATCAAAATGGCGCAGCCCCACAGCACTGCCGTCGGGGGATTTATTTAGAAAATACATATTTTTGCCACAAGTAGAGCACAGAGGTCAAGAGGGGGCGAAGCCCCCCTGTTAACTGTCAGGTTGCAAAGTTTAGTTGGAGTAGTTTAAATATGTTCCCCCACCCTCTGTGAGCTATTTTGCAGCTGCGGCGGCGGCATGGCGACCGCAGCCAGAGGAGGTGACACTTTCGTGAAATATTCTCCCCTATTTTCAACAATAAATAGTCCATGAATTGGATTCTTTTTCCTTTCCATAAGTCACTTGTCACTGCACTGCATTCAGGAACCAAAAAGAAATCTATGATGTAAGTATTAACTTTGCCAGAGGTGGCTAGGGTTTCATAAATTTTCCCCTGCAATTGTTATATACCAGTATACTTTAACACATACCAAGTGTCTCCTGATAGAACCGTAGCCTCCGAGACACGACCACAACTCAGCAACAAACTATAATGGTTACAGGGCACGCTTCAACCCCTCGACACCCCCAGAATAATTTTGGTTCAGATTCGTTTTAGGTCCGTGCCAGTATCTCATTACCTACCTTATGAAACACCAGTATCTCTTCATATATCTTTTCTACAAACCTTCAACAGTCATGGAAACGCTTTGAAAATCCAATTGAAGGACTTTTTTTTTCACTCTTGAAAATAGGAGATAATGTTTACGAAAGCGCGTCGCCTCCTCTGGCGACGGTGCAGCCGGTATTGCGAGAAATACCTCCTTGCTGATATAAGTCACATATACATGTGACCCCCCCTGGTTAGAAGGGGGGGTCGAGGGGGGCGCAGCCCCCCCGTTAGTAGGTCGTAAAGTTCGGTTGTAGTTGTTTAAATATGCTCCCTGACCTTAAACCCTCTGCGAGCTATTATACGGCTGCGGCGGCTGCAACGTCGTCGTGGCCGTCGCCAGAGGAGGCGACGCGCTTTTGTAAACATTATCCCCTATTTTCAAGAGTAAAAAAAAAAGTCCTTGAATTGGATTTTCAAAGCGTTTCCATGACTGTTGAAGATTTGTAGAAAAGATATATGAAGAGATACTGACGTTTCATAAAGTAGATTATGAGATACTGGCACGGACCTAAAACGAATCTTTACCATAATTTTTAGCGGAAAACGGTTGTAGAGAAAGATTAATGGTGTGACGTCAGAAATTACAGCGTCAAGCTGCAGCGCGACGGGTGTAGAACTAGACAAACACCGGTGGCTCTCCCTCAGGTGACCCTGGGCGGCCAAGGGTTGTGTTGGGCACGCCGTCCTGTTACCCACTACCACCTGACCCTGCCCAAGCCATGGTGACAGGCCCCGCCCCCAGCCAGCCTGACCCTGCCTGCCTTGCCCGACCCAGCCTGACCAAGGGGGGCAGGTCTGGGGTGCTGGCCCTCGCCCCCCCCGCAGCACACAGGGGCCAGGCCACCGGTGGCCGTGACCCTGAGACTCACGCGTCCGCCGAGGCCCTTGGCGTGGAGGTGTGCAGGCCGCGGCGCAGCGCGGGCAGGGCCGCGGCGCGTAGCAAGGGGACGAGTCTGGAGGCCACCATCTTGTACCACCAACAGCTGACCGGCCTTCTTCTTCTTCTTCTTCTTGCTTATTCACACCCTTTGCTTTTCACTGGTGTTGCTCTATTCATGTTTCCTCACCATAATATATTACAGCACTTTCATTTTCATAATTATTGGCACCAACAGCTGACCGGCCACCTTCTTCTTCCTCCTCATTATTTAGTAGCCAACTTATAATATTAAAAAGTAAAGGATTTTTTTTATGTGTATAGAATGATCAATTTTCTTGCTTTACCTCGTTTACCTGCAACAATAAACTATCAATCAATATATAATACTTCAAGGTTGTCCATCTTGGCTCCCAGGGGAAGTACGGTAATTGGTAGAGCTTATCCTGGTTATCTATGAACTAGACCAATTAAAGCTAGATTATTATAAAACCCTGGATGTCACAAATGCTAAAACCAGAGGTAAAAAAAATATATATATCCAATGCTGAGGCGGGAGTTTGAAGGTTGTCCATTTCGGCTCCCATGGCAAGTTTGTTGAGGTTATCCATGAACCAGACTAAGTAAAGATGAATAACTATGAAGTGCTGCCTCACATTAATTTTAAATGCTAAAAAGATAAGGAAAAATATATTAGCAAATGCTGGAGCGGGAGTTTCAAGGTCATTTGTGTTTATGTTCCGTTGTAGTGGGAAGTGACAGTTTTCTTCCTCTTTTTCCCCTTTTTAACTTTGATTCCGTGGTCCTTAAGTGTCTAGGGATTGGAGGAGACTCGGCAGTGTCTAGTAAGTACCCGTGTCCCTTTCTGTGCATGTCTTAGTAGAAGAAACACTTAAATATTGATACTAAATTTTTTAAATCTCAAGGAAGTCTGCTGATTTGAAATGGTGAAGTCTTTTTCCTGTTTTTAGCTTATATTCCGTTTTCCTTGCGTGTCTGGAGGTTGGAGAGGCTTTAGCAGTGTCTAGTAAGTACACGTGTTCCTTTCTGTGCATGTCATGGTTGTAGAAACACTAGATATTGATGCTGAATTTCAAGTCTCCGGGAAGTCAGATTTGAAAAAGTCGAGTGGTCTTTTTCATCTTTTTAACGTATATCCCGTGTTCCTTGAGGGTGTGGAGGCTGGATAAGATTTATAAGTGTCTAGTAAGTCTACGTGTTCCTTTCTGTTCATGTCTTGGTTGTAGAAACACTTAGATATTGATGCTCAAGTTCAAATCTCATGAAAGTCCGATTTGAAAAGGTAAGTTTGTGTGTGCGTTTGTGTGTGTTGCCAGCGTGTCACCGTGCCATGCAAACTAATCAAGGGTTTCATTATTCCAGTAACAACAAGTAGCAGCCACAGACACCAGCGAGATGGCGTATCACCAAGGTAAGCTTACACGTCTGTTCTAAGGGATTGTCTTCTGTCTTCTCGGTCATTATTAAAAATATCAGCCTCTCACTGTTTTTATTGTTTCTCTGGTGAAGTTTTGTGTGTTTCGTATCCTCAAGAAGGTTAAATGCTCTCAGGATTGATGTTTGAGGCAAGGTTGCAAGTAGAGTATGCAACGTGGAGTTAATTAATCAGAACTTTGGTGTTGCGAATATTAATCATGTGGTAGTCATTTCATTTATTTATTTATTTCTTAGGTGAATTTTTGTGTTTTATGCATTCCCAGAAGGGTTAAATGTCCCCCTATATTTATATTTGGGGCGAGGTTGCGTGTAAAGTATGCAATGTGAGATGGATCAGTGTTGGCTTTTCGTATGCATACCACGACAGCTAGTGTGGACAGACGGAAAGACAACAGTGGGTATGTTAGCATTAAATGGAAGAAGGAGAAGAAGAGGGATGGTGTGAATGGCTTGTCTTGTTCTGTTATATGCAGCTTGTGGAATAGGGATAATAATAAAAAAAAAGAAGTCGAGTTTATCGTATAGAACGGAATGTATGAGGCTGATGTAATGAATGGAGTCTATGTGGTAGATGAATATAATGAAGGACTGTATGTTGTTGACGTATTGAAGATAATAGGTTAACGCAATGAAGGGAATCTATGTGGTTGATATACATAATGAAGTGGCTATGTTGTTGACGTACTGAAGGGAATCTAAGGTTAACGTAATGAAGGGAATATATGTGGTTGCTGAATATAATGAAAGGACAGTATGTTGTTGACGTATTGAAGAAACTATGAGGTTAACGCAGTGAAGGAAATCTATGTGGTTAATTCATAATGAAGTGAATCGATGTGCTGTTGGTGACGTAATGAAGGAAATCGTGTGGTTTATCTCGGCGCCATTACTGCCCCGCCACCTAAATATTTCTCCTCACGTACTTGCAGTTACGAACGGTTATGTGTGTGTGTGTGTGTGTAAACACGGCCTGAGTTGGACTCGTAATCGCCAGCAGGTACCCTCCCGACAAAGCAAGTGCCCATTTAGTCGATCTCTGGGTACTGCCAGGACCTCACAGACCACACACCCTATTCCCCTTGCTCAAGAGGGGACAGTAACCTCTCCTAGTTAACTGAAGGAATCCGGTCTGAGCGGGCTCGAACCGCCGCCCTGTCAGACCATGAAGCCTGGTAGCGCAGCGCTCTATCAGTTGCGCCACGAAGAGGTGTGTGTGTGTCTGTGTGTGTGTTATCTAGTTGCATTTTTACAGGATAGGATCAAGCTTGTGCCTCGTCTTTTGAAACTACGAATGTTTTGGGCACCTACGACTTAATCTGTTACATTGTTATTCCTTTGATCGCGTGTGTGTGTGGTGAAGCCGTATGGGTAATGCATAAGATTAGACGTAACGAAAAAAAAAAGTATGGTTGTGTAATGCATGAGGGTAGACTTAAGGAGCATCGCCACAGCTCAATAATGTTCTATAGAGGCGACTTTGAAGGGAGAGGAGGAAGGTTCTTATGCAAGGGGGAGCTGAGGTTTTGCCGAGAGGGAGGAACAATAGTGTTTAAGAAATGGAGGGTGGAAAGGAGAATGGGCCGGGGTGGGGGTGGCTGAGAGAGAGGGGACTTTGGAGGAGGCTTAACTTAACCTCCCCCCCCACCCTCTCTTTCTCTTAGCGCCGTCACTGAACACAAGAAGAGTGACAAGAGCGTCCTCAGCTGTTTGATAAGAGTAGAGTTGTGGGCATCGATTCACCGTACCGCTGGTTGTCTTTTGTTTTTGTTTTCATAGCGTTTGACACGTGTTTTTCTCTCTCCCTCTACTACACTGATCCAATACTTAACGTAGGGTAAAGCTGCGCGTGGCCTCAGTGCTCATATTCTTCACATTATCATACAGTGCTTTAAGGATATATATAAAAAAAAAGATGAAATAAGGCATCCCCTATAAAAATGCCAAGTTAATATGTATCAAAGACGTAAAGTGTGCTTCCTAACGTCACCTCGCCCTCGTTGAAATATGGATGACGAGAATAAATGAAGAGAAATTATATAAATGAAAGAAAAATAAGAAGTGGATGTGCAAATTCTGTTCTTTAACCTCACCTAACATGAATAACAACAACGAAATACGTACAAAATAGATGAAAGAACAAAATATAAATGAAACAAAACATAGATGAACAAAATATAGACGAAAGAAGATCAAAATGAATGAGAGTGATAGAGACGACAGATGAAACAAAATGATGAGCAAAACTATAAATGAAACAAAAAATACAGATGAAGCAAAAAGTATAGATGAAAAAGGAACATAAAGACGATCGAGCGTGTCCTGTAATATGTTTCCCCGCCGCACATGACACTAAGGAGGCCATGGTGTGGAATTTATGATAGAAAAGTGTGTTAATAAGGGGAGCCATGTGTGTGTGTGTGTGTGTGTGTGTGAGAGAGAGAGAGAGAGAGAGAGAGAGAGAGAGAGAGAGAGAGAACAATAGATTGGGCTGGGTAAGAATTTCATGTGAACGATAAAAGAAAGAATAGGAGGAGGAGGAGGAGAATGAAAGAGAGGAGGAAGAGGAAGAAGAAGAGGAACTAATAAGGAAACGAAAAAAAGGAAGAGTGTAATTATAGAGTGTAGCTTTTTACCTTCTTGCTTCCGTGTATTCCGTTATTAAAGAGTATAGGAAAAAAAAACATGGAGGATAAAGAAGAAATGAAAGTAAACAAGTAAAAAGAACATATTTTCATCCGCCTGCGAGATATGTATTACCTATGTAGAGTGTAGCTAATGATACCCTTATATAAGTTACAGCCATTGAAGGTATGTAGAGAGGAAAGCCCATTTTAGGAAGGTGAGATAGACAAATAGTTAAAATACAGATAACAGAACTAGGGCCTTATTCTTATACATTTCGACGGCCCATAGACTTTCTTAGGAGCTTTGGGCATTTCTAGCGGTAACTTTATGACCCTTCTGGTAGTCTAACCCTTCTTATGTGCTATGAACCTATAAAAACACTCTTTACAACCGGACTGATCTCCTTTTCGGGCGTTGGAAATAGTTGATAGGCGGGTTCGAAGCGTCTGACAATACCAACCCATAAAGGTCCATATTTTAAAACGTCTCGGGCTCCCATTACGACTATTTTCAAAGGCCACAGAGAAGATTAACCGGATTTTCATGGGTGATTTTCCAGTTCAGGGTGCAGAGGTCGTGTAAAACTGTCACTAGAATTACAAAACAGTCCGTGACAAGCCCAGGAACTTCTACGAGAGGCTTTTTAAACGGGCGAACTGAGAACCCGAAGCGCTTAAAAAGTACGGGTTTAAAACGAGACAAATCAAAATAACGTAATCAAATTCATACATGTGATGGAGAAGAAAAAACACGTTAAAGAAGAAGAAAAAGGAAGGAAAAGAAGACCAAAAGATAATGTTAAGTATAGCTTGGAGAAAAGGAAAGAAAAAATGGAAAACAAGAGATCAAGGCTGTACAGGGCAAGGTACATTAGGGAGTTCCGTTACAAAAGCAAAACGCAGAACCTTGAACTGAACTGAACTGGAGATAACTATGTAACAATGTAGCTTATGATTTCATTGGTCCTTCGTTTTGATTCCTTCTTTTGTAATTCCTTCCTTCCTTCCTTCCTTTTATTTCCTTTCTTTTCTCCTTTCTTTCCTTCCTCCTCATAATTCCTTCTTTTTACTTTCTTCCTTCCTTCCTTTTGTAATTCCTTCCTTCCTTCCTTCCTTCCTTTTATTTCCTTTCTTTTCTCCTTTCCTTCCTTCCTTTTAATTCCTTCCTTCCTTCTCATAATTCCTTCTTTTTACTTTCTTCCTTCCTTCTTTTGTAATTCCTTCCTTCCTTTTATTTCCTTTCTTTTCTCCTTTCCTTCCTTCCTTTTAGTTCCTTCCTTCCTCCTCATAATTCCTTCTTTTTACTTTCTTCCTTCCTTCCTTTTGTTTCATTTCTTCCCTTTAATTCCATTCTTCTTTCCTTTTAATTCCTTCCTTCCTTCTTTATAATTCCTTCCTTCCTTCTTTTTAATTCCTTCCTTCCTTTTACTCCCTTCCTTCTTTTTACTTCCTTCCTCCCCCCCGTGGTTAAAGGTGTGTAGAGACCAAACCCCCATTTACGGAAGGCGGAATAGGGGAGATAATTGAAATACAGGTAAAAAACTTTATTCCAAACATGTAAGTAGATAGAGTGTAGCTTATGGTGTCCTTACAAACGCTCCCGTTATTAAAGGTGTGTAGAGACCAACCACCCATTTTAGGAAGGCGGAATAGACCAGATAATCAAGATACAGGTAAAAAAACTTAATTGCATATACGTTCATAGGTAGGGTGTAGCCTCTTACCGGTCCCCTTTTTAAGCGTTCCCGTTCATGTAGACGTTAATTGAATGTCCATTTTGGGAAGGGGGGAAAAAATGATATAAAATAAAGTTGAAAAAAGGTCCAATTTCCATCAATTTGGAACGTCATTTAAGCAGGTAAGGGATGCAGTGTTTTTTCCCCTTCCTTTCTTTCCTTTTCTGTGTTCCTGTTGAAATGGGGTATAGAGGGAAAGGGGAAATAAAGAAAAAATATAATAAAATGGTCCTCTCTCCATGTAAAACCATCTTGCCCAGACCGTTTTGGCGTTGGCTCCCGTAAACTGAATGTCCATTTTGGGAAGGGGGAAAAAGGTTGAGATAAAAATAAAGTTAAAAAAGGTCCAATTTCCACCACCTGGGCGTGTCATTTAGGTAGGTAACGGGTGTATCTTTTTACTTCCCTCCTTTCTTTCCTTATTTAGTGTTCCTGTTGAAATGAGTTATAGGGGTAAAGGGGAAATAAAGAAAAAAATATAATAAAAAGATCCTATCTCCACGTAAATCCATCTTGACCAGACCATTTTGGCGTTGGCTCCCGTAAATTGAATGTCCATTTTGGGAAGGTGGGGGAAAAGTTAAGATAGAAATAGGTAAAAAAAAGTCATATTTCCACCACCTGGGCGTGTCATTTAGGCAGGTAAGAGATGTAGCTTTTTCCTTCCCTCCTTTCTTTCCTTTTCAGTGTTCCTGTTGAAATGGGGTATAGGGGGAAAGGGGAAATAAAGAAAAAATATAATGAAATGGTCCTCTCTCCATGTAAAACCATCTTGCCCAGACCGTTTTGGCGTTGGCTCCCGTAAATTGAATGTACATTTTGGGAAGGTGGGAGAAAAGGTTAAGATAAAATCAAATTAAAAAGTCATATTTCCACCACCTGGAAGTATCATTTAAGCAGGTAAGGGGTGCAGCTTTTTAACTTACGATTGCTTCTTTTTAATTTCTTCCTTTTGATTCCTTACTTTCTTCCTTCCCTTATTTCCTTCCTCACTTCCTCCCTTTTAGTTTTTCTCTCCATTTTACATCTCCATAAAAAAATAAAAGTAAATAAAGTAAAGTAATTTCCATAAAAAAAATAAGTAAATAAACGTAAATAAAGTAAATTAAAAAGTCATATTTCCACCACCTGGGAGTGTTGAGCAGGTAAGGGGTGCGGCTTTTTAATTCACTCCTTTCTTTCCTTTTAGTGTTGCTGTTGAAATGGGGAATAGGGAAGAAAGAAAGTGCACATACAGGGGAAAAGGAGTAAAGAGGAAAAAGAGGAGAAAAGTTCCTTCATCCAGGTAGAGATCCAGCTTTTACCTTCTTAACAGCTCAAGGGCAAAAAAAAAAAATAATAATGAAAAAAAGACCGCTACTCACTGCTCCTATAAGAGTTCAGAGGAGTGGCCAAAAGAGAGGTCAATTTCGGGAGGGGTTCCGATACCCTACGCCCCTGTCCACCCAGCAGTGAATGGGTACCAGGTATTAATCAAGGGTTGTGTCCCGTCTCCTTGATATCTGTTCCCTTCTAGAATTCCTTCCCCTTCTGTCTCTCTCCCGGCATATGACCTCAGATGTTCCGCCGACTAAACGAAACTTTCCAAACTTTTCGAGAGGGGTGTTCGTGTTGAAGAGGGGTGTAGGGAAGGTGGTGCATACACTGTGAAAAGGGGAAGAAGAGTTAATAGAAAAAAACCCCATTCTATTTCCACTGTCGAGATGAGTACACGTTCTGTTCTGTTCTGTTGATGTTTGGGTGGTTAGCCTTTGCAACGACCCTCCCTAATTTTCTTTATTTCTTGCCTTTCTTTTCTTGTCTTTTCTATTCTTGGTGCTTGTTCCTTTTCTTCCAAAGTTCACTCAGAGCTTTTTTCAATATTTTTTTATCAATGGTGTCACTGAAGAGGAGTGTAGATAAGCAAGGACTGCAGTTTTTTTTTTCTTTCTTCACAGCTTTCCCGGCGTTAAGTATATACAGTGAGTTAGCTGAACATCCATTATTCTAGGAAGGGGATAAAAAGGAACGTTCAAGGAAAAAAAAGGCGGGAAAAACGTTGTATTTCTATCGTTTGCGGGATCAATAGACGTGTTGATAGGTTAGGTGTAGCCTTTTCCTCTCCTCCCACCTTCCTTTCTTCCTTTCTTTCTTCCTTCCCTTCAATTACTTCCCTCCTTTCTTCCTTTTATTCATCCTTTTTATCTTTCTTCTTTTCTTCCTCTTCCTTCCTTCTTTTTTTATTTTCTTCATTCCTTTTAATTCCTTCTTTTCTTTCCTTCCATTCACTTCCTCCTTTTTACTTTCTTCCTTTCTGCCTTCATCCCTTTCTTTCTTTGCTTCCTTCTTTATAATTTCTTCCTTTTGATTCCTTCCTTTCTTCCTTCCTTTCTTCCTTCCTTTTACTTTCTCTCTTCATTGTACATCTTTCCATCCTATTTAAAAGAGTTGTTGTTGTCGTTGTAATTCTTCTTCTTCTTCTTCTTCTTCACCTTCATCTTTCCCGTTAAAATTATAGCGTGCTAACTAAACCTTCATTCTGGGAAAGGAAAATAAAAGCAACGTCAAAGGAATAGAAAACAAAACAAAAGAAAAAAAAACGTTCTATATTTAACGTTTGCGAACACGTGACTATTGAGGTAAGGTGTGTATATAGCATTTCCCTGTCTCCCTTCAAGCGTCAATTATTCTGGGAAAGGGGAAAAAAAATGTTACAAGGAAAGAATAAGTAGAAAGAAGCGTTTTAGCTCCACCGTTGCGAGAATAGGTGATTTGTATCTTTCCTTCCTTCTTTCCTTCCGTCCTTTTAATTTCTTCCTTTCTTCCTTCTTTGCATCCTTTTCTCTCATTCCTCTTGGTTCCCTCCTACTGCCTTCCCATTAGTTCCTTCCGTCCTTCCTATTAATTCCTTCCTTCCTTGCTCCTTTCTCTCCTTCCTTTATTCCTCCCCTCCTTTCTTCCTTCTTGCCTCTTGCTTCCTTCCTTCCTTCTTTCCTTCCTTTCTTCCTTCAGAGTACTCCCGTAAGAATTAAGTGAGTTAGTTAAACCTCCTATACTCAAGGAAGGAAAAAAGAAAGTAACGTTAAAGGGAAAGACAAAAAAAAAAAAGCACAAAAAACGTTCTATATCTACCGGCGCGTGACCATATAAGGCGCGTGGGCGGGGCATAGTGTCTCCCGTACCTGTGAATCACGACCTTATTTCACGAAGCTGCCGAAGCCGAACTCGCTCCCCCACACCCCTATACGTCTTTGAACCCTAATAATGGAGGTATAACAAGACTCAAGACGCTGAAGATACCTAAAGGCTCCCAGTGGATCAGTAAATACACACGGAAACACTGGCATCGGTGGAACAAAATTTCTCCTAGTGAGTTCCCGCGGCGAGAGTTGGCACATGCGCGCGGACCAATGCCTCTCTGCTCCCCCGCCCGCTCCCCTCTCTGCCCCTCAGTGTCAATGGGTGCGTGCTAGGGAGAGTACGTGTGTTGTTGCCTCTCCTGCCTCGCTCGTGTGGACTTCGTATCGCCTTTGGTATATCGTGACGTGGCCTAGATTCTGTTAACTTTTTCGATAGCTTTATTTTTTTCGTTCTTCGTGTTTGGGTGCTCAAGAGGAAGGAAAGGAGGTATGTATCTTAACTTGTTGGGGTTTGTTGTGATTGCGTCCATGTATGTGTGTGTGTGTGTTATTTTTCGTGTTTTTTTTTTTTTTTTTTTTTTTTTAAGACGAGAAATCATGAATGTCAAGGATTTTGCGTCGTGTTAATTTAGATGAGTGAAAGTTACTTGTGTCCTATTATTATTATTATTATTGTTATTGTTATTGTTATTATCATTATTATTGTTGTTGTCATTGTTGTCGTTGTTGTAATTCTCCTTCTTCATCTTCACCTTCATCGTTTTCTTCTTCACCGTCTTTTTCTTCTTCACCTTCATCTTTTTCTTCTTCACCTTCATCTTTTTCTTCTTCACCTTCATCTTCTTCTTCACCTTCATCTTTTTCTTCTTCACCTTCATCTTTTTCTTCTTCACTTTCATCTTTTTCTTCTTCACCATCTTTTTCTTCACCTTCATCTTCTTCTCCACCTTCATCTTCTTCTTCTCCACCTTCATCTTCTTCTTCTCCACCTTCATCTTCTTCTTCTCCACCTTCATCTTCTCCACCTTCATCTTCTTCTTCTCCACCTTCATCTTCTTCTCCACCTTCATCTTCTTCTTCCCCACCTTCATCTTCTCCTTAGTGTTTGTCTTTCTGCTTCTCCTTCTATCATTCTTGTGTTCATTCATTCTTCTCTTTTTTTGTTGATGTTTTCTCCTCGTTTCATATTCCCCTTTTTTCCGTCTACGTATCATATCATCCTTAAATCGTAAATCCTTCTTGTCTTAAAACAGTGCCGGCTTCTGTTTGTGTGTGTGTGTGTGTGTGTGTGTGTGTGTGTGTGTGTGTGTGTGTGTGTGTGTGTGTGTGTGTGCCCCTTTCTTTGTAGGGTAAACAGGGGGCATACAGCTGTCACAACCTCTCTCTCTCTCTCTCTCTCTCTCTCTCTCTCTCTCTCTCTCTCTCTCTCTCTCTCTCACACACACACACACACACACTTGGTACGTTTTTTCAATATCAGATAAGCCTTTATGGTCTTTCAATATAATCCTCTTCCTCCTCCTCCTCCTCCTCCTCCCCCTCTTCTTCCTTCTTATCCTCCTTTGGTATAAATTTTCCTATTTCAGCTTTTTCTCTTTTTTTTTTTTTTCTTTCGTCATGTTTAATTCTCGGGATGACCGTATGTGTGTGTGTGTGT
>NC_066560.1:5451604-5457356 GCF_024679095.1 Eriocheir sinensis
TCTAACAGACCTCATGAAAGGGGGGGGGGAGGGGAGGAAGGGAGGGAAGGGAGTGGACTGTCCTTTCCTCCTTCCCTTCGTCCTTTACTTCTCTTCTTGCATTCTTTCTTTCTTTCTCTTCCCTTCTTTTCTCTAGTTTTTTTCTCTCCTTATCTCCCTTTCTCATTTTCCTTCATTCATTTTTTTTCCTTTTTCTTCGTATCTTCCTCCATTTTCATTCCTTTCCTCACCTTCTTCCCTTTCTACTCCCTTCTCTTGCTCCATGCTTTCAGAGGGGGGCGTGGGAGGTGGGGAGGGAGGATGAGGAATGGGGGAAGGGGAGTGGACTGTCCCTCCCTCCCTTCCTTCGTCCTTTGCTTCTCTTCTTCACTTTTTTCTCTTTCCTTCATTCCATTTTTCCTTCACTCATTCTTTATCTTTATTTTTTTTCTTCATCATCATCTTCCCCTTCATTATTTTCCTCACTTTCTTTCCTCTTTTTTTATCCTCCTTCCTTCTTTTGCTCCATCCTTTCCCTCCTTTCCCTCTCATTTTTTCCTTCTCCCACTCCTTTTCTCTATTTCTTTTTCCTTCGTCATCATTTTCCCCTTCATTCTTTTCCTCACTTTCTTCCCTTCCTTTTTTTTCTCCTTCCTTCCTTTTGCTTCATTTTTTCCCTCCTTTCCGTCTCTTTTTGTGGTTCCTTTCAGCCTTATTTTTACTTTCCCCAAGCTTCCCTTTTTTCTCTGCCTTTTCCTTTCCCTTCCCTTTCCTCTTCATCCATTCCCTTCCTTTCCTTCCCTCCTATCCTTCCTTCCCTCTCTTGTCCCTGCCCCTCCCTTTCCCTCCTTTCCCTTCCCTCTTTCCTTTCCCTCCTCTCATTTTTCCCTTTCCTCCCTCCCTCCCCCCTTTCCTCCTTTCCCTCTCTCCTTTGTTAGTCTCCCTGGGAAGGATGGAGGAGGATACGACGCCATTCATAAATTTTCTCCCTCTTACGTCATCTCCCCTCCTCCTCCTCCTCCTCCTCCTTGGGGCTGTGTAGAGGAAGGGAGATGAGAGGGGGAGGTGATGTCAGAAAGAAAGGGTGGAGGGAGGGAGGGAAATGGGAGGCTGGAGGAGAGGAGGGAGGGAGAGAGATGAAGAGGAGGAGGAGGAGGAGAGGAAGAGGAGGTGGAGGAGGAGGGGGAAGAGGAGGAAGAAAATGTATGAAAAAGAGTATTAGGAGATGATGCTGGAATGGATAGGAGAGAGAGAGAGAGAGAGAGAGAGAGAGAGAGAGAGAGAGAGAGAGAGAGAGAGAGAGAGAGAGGGGGGGGCGTAATAGTGATGAGAGGTGGTTTAGGGAAGACTTAATTTAAGGGAGAGAGGAGGTAAGGGAAGGGAGAAAGGAGACTGGGGAGGAAGATTGAGGGAGGCAAGAGGAGGTAAGGGAGGGGAGAAATGGGTAAGGGGAGTGTAATTAAGAAGTTAGGGAGGTAATAAACGTGAAAAGAGGGAAAGAGGAAGGAAGAGAAGGGAAAACGATAAACAGGGAAGGGAGAGAAAGGGAAAAGGGAAAGGAAGAAGAAAGAGAATGGGAGAAGAGAAGGGAAAACGATAAACAGGGAAGGGAGAGAAAGGGAAAAGGGAAAGGAAGAAGAAAGAGAATGGGAGAAGAGAAGGGAAAACGATAAACAGGGAAGGGGGAGAAAGGGAGAAGAGAGGGACAAAAGGGAAGGAAGAAGAAAGAGAAGGGGAGAATAGAAGGGGAGGAAGGGGAAGGAGGGTGAATTGAGAAGGTTAGAAGGTAATGGAGGAGGAAGAAGGAGATATAGAAGAAGGGAAAGATGGGGGAGTGGACTGGTTAGGGAAGAAGAGGGAAAAAGAGGGGAAAATAAGTAAGGATAGAGAGAGGAGTGGAGATGAGGGGAAGAGAGGGGAGAAGGAATAAGAAAAGAGAAAGAAGGGGGAAGGAAAGGAAAAGGAAAAAAGGAAGGGAAAGAGAATGGAGGAAGAATAAGAATAGGGGAAGGAGGGGAAGGGGGAGGAAAAAAGGAAACGAGAGAGGAAAGGAAAGAGAGAGAGGGGAGAAGGAATATTTATAGAGGAAGGAGGGGATGGAGGAAGGAGGGGAAGGGGAAGAGAGGGGTGGGGGGAGGGGGGAGGCTTAAAGACAAATATCTGATAAGCTTTGTGGATTTTACCGCCCGAGAGAGAGAGAGAGAGAGAGAGAGAGAGAGAGAGAGAGAGAGAGAGAGAGAGAGAGAGAGAGAGAGACTTTGTATATTTGGGGAGGAGAATGAGAATCAAACATTTGGGGAGAAGAGAGAGAGAGAGAGAGAGAGAGAGAGAGAGAGAGAGAGAGAGAGAGAGAGAGAGAGAGAGAGAGAGAGAGAGAGAGATGATTGATAAAAAAACAAAACAGGCAAGAAGAAAAACAAATAAAATGTTGAGAAAACAAATAAAAGAAAAAGACGTATTGGAAATTTATTTGTTTGTGTCGGAGGAAAAAAAAGAAGGAAGAGGAAAGAAGAAAGAAATTAAGGAAGAAAGAAAAACTGATGAATGTTTGAAAGAGGAAAGAGGAAAGGAGGAATGGAAGAGGGTGTTTGGAAGAAGAGGAAAATGAAAGGAAGAAAGAAAGGAAGGAGGAAAATTGTTAAGGAAAAGAAAGAAGGGAGGAGAAAAAAAAAGAGGAGGTATGGAAGAGGAGATGAGAAAGAAGGAAATGAAGAAAAAGAAAGGAGGAAAAGTGTAAAGAGGAGAAAAGGAGAAAAAAGAAAGTAAGGAAGATTAAAAAGGAATGTATGGAAGAGTAAACGAGAAAAAAGAAAGGGGGAGGAAAAAAAGAGGATGTTTGGAAGAGGAAAAAAAAGAAAAAGAGGAAAAGTGTTAAAAGAGGAAATAAGAAAAAGGAGGAAAGGAAGAGGAAAAATGAGGAATGTATTGAAGAAGAAATAAAAAAGAAATTGAGGAGGAAAAGAGGAAAAAAAGAAAGAAGGAAAAAGAGGAAATCAGAAAAGGGAAGAAAGGAGGAAAAAGAGGAATGTATTGAAGAGGAAATGAAATCGAATTAGAGGAGGAAAAGAGGAATGTTTGGACGAAGGAAAAAAAAAGAAAGAAAAAGAGGGAGGAAAAGTGTTAAAAAGAGGAAATAAGAAAAAAAGAAGGAAAAAAGAGGAATGTATGGAGGAGGAAACGAGAAAGAAAAGGAGGAAAAAAAGAGGATGTTTGAAAGAGGAAAAAGAAAGAAAGAAAAAGAGCAAAAGTTCAAAAGAGGAAAGAGGAAAGAAAGAAAGGAGGAAAAAAAAGAGGAATGTTTGGAGGAGGAAACGAAAAAGAAAAAGAGGAGGAAAAAAGGGGAAGATTTAGAAGAAGGAAGAAGATAGAAAGAAAAAAAAAGAAGATGAATGTTTAGAAGAGGGAAAGTGATAGAAAGGAAAAAAATAACGATGGGAGAGGAAAGAGAGGAAAAAAGAAAGTCTGTTTGTGGATTATTACAGGATGGAAGAGGAAGAGGAGAGGAAGGGAGGAAGAGAGAGGAGAGGATGTGGAGGAGGGGAGGAAGGGATCATAAGAGAAGGGGAGGAAAGCCACTGCGGTTTATCATGGGGAGGGGAGGGAAGGAAGGGGAGAAATTGAAGGGAGGGGAGGAGAGAATGGGAATAAGGGAGAGAAGGGAATGGAAGGGAATAGGAAGGGAGGGGAGGAGAAAGTGGGAATAAGGGAGATAAGGGGATGGAAGGGAGGGGAGGAGAGAATGGGAATAAGGGAGAGAAGGGAATGGAAGGGAATAGAAATGGAGGGGAGAGATATTAGGTATGGGAAGGAAGGGAGAAGAGGAAAGAGAAGGGAATTAAGGGAGAGAAGATGAGAGAAAAACAAAGGGATTAAAGGGAGAAAGAGAAAATGGAGGGAAGGAAGGAGAGAAGGGAGGAAAAACGAATTGAAGAAGAAAAAAATAAAGGGAAGAAGAGAGGCGAGGGGTTCTAAGAAAGGGAAGGAAGGGAGGGAAGGGAACGGGAACTGAAGGAGGAGACCAAAGGAAAGGAAGGGAGGAAGGAAAGAAGGGAAATGAAGAAATAAGAGAAAGAAAGAAAATAACGAAAAGGAAGAGAATGAAGGGAAGGGATGTGAAGGAAAAGTAGACATATATAAACGAAAATAAAGAAGGGAGGACGAAGGAAAGAAGAAAGAGAAAGGAAAGGGAGAAGAGAGAGAAGAAAATAAAGAAGGATAAAGAAGAGGAAAGGTAGAAAAGGGAAGGAAGGGAAGACAAGTTGAGGGTAAAAGAAGATGAAGGGAGGTAAGGAAGGGAAGGGAAGGGGAGAAAATAAAGAAGAAAGGAGGAAGATAAAATAGAAGGATAAAGAAGAGGAAAGATTGAAAAGGGAAGGGAAAGGATGGGAAGGAAGAGAAGTTGAGGGTAAGAGAAGGGGAAGGGAAGGGGAGAAAATAAAGAAGAAAGGAAGAAAATAAAGGAAAGGAGAAGAGGAAAGATTGATAAGGGAAGGAAAAGGATGGAAGGGAAGACAAGTTGAGGGTAAGAGAAGGGAAAGGGAAGGGAAGGAAGGGGAGGGGAGGGAAGGGGAGACCGTTGCCGGGGAGAAAGGGGAGCGTTGTCAAGGAAGTAGACAGACAGACAGCTCCTCTCTCTCTCTCTCTCTCTCTCATCGCTTAATTTCCCTTCTCATTCTCTCCCTTCCTCATCATCTCCTATCCCCTCTTCCTGTCTTCCCCTCTTCCTCCCCTCCTCTTCCTCATTCCATTCCTCCTCCTCCTCCTCCTCCTCCTCCTCTTCTTCCGTGAACCGGTCTATAACAACAACACTCTCCCCTCTTCCTCCTCCTCCTCCTCCTTCTCTTCCTCCCCCTCCTCCTTCTCCTCCTCCTCCTCCTCCTCCTCCTCCTCCTCCTCTTCCTAGTACACAGGTGGCAGCGACGGCGTTCTGTCTGGTTCTATCTATAGACAGTTCTTCCCTCCTCCTCCTCCACCTCCTCCTCCTCCTCCTCCTCCTCCTCCTCCCACGTTTCCTTTAATTTTCTCCCCCTGCTTCATCTCCATTTCCTTTCATCTCCCCTCTTCCTCTGTCCTCTTCCTCCTCCTCCTCCTCCTCCTCCTCCTCCTCTCTCCCTTCAGTTGCGTCCATATTAATAAAAGGGAGGTCAAGGAGAGGTCGTGTGTGTGTGTGTGTGTGTGTGTGTGTGTGTGTGTGTGTGTGTGTGTGTGTGTGTGTGTGTGTGTGTGTGTGTGTGTGTTTTAAAATGCTACAAAATTAAGCTACTTTTTCTTCCTTTTAATTTTTCCTTTTTTCTTTCCTTTTTTTCCTGGTTCCTTTTTGCATATTATTATTGATTCCCTTCTTCCCCTTCTTCTTTTCTTCTTCTTCCTCTTCTTCTACCTCTTCTACTTCGTCTTCATTTTCTTCTTCTTTCTCTTCTTCTTCGTATTTTTCTTCTTCGTCTTCTTTTTTTTTTTTTTCTTCTTCTTCTTCATCTTCAGTCCCATCTACATCAGCCCCTTCTATCTCCACCACGCCTTCTTCACCCCCTTACCCCCTTCTTCTCCTCCCCCCTTCCCTTCATCTCCAATCTTCCCCTTCTCCTTCCATCTCCATCTTTATCTCCTATCTTTATCTCCATCTTCACCTCTATCCTTTCCAGACTTAATTTTTAACTTCATCTCAACCTTCATCTTCATCTCCACCCTCATCTCCATATCCAAGGTCATCTCCATTTTCATATTTATATCCATTTTTTTCTCCATTATCTTTTTTTTAATTATTATCCAGCAT
>NC_066560.1:5712542-5742542 GCF_024679095.1 Eriocheir sinensis
GAATTGTGTTGTACAAAAATTCATAGGATTAAAATTTAGCCGACCAGTGTTTACCCTCTTCTGAGAAGATCTTAGAAGGAAACCAGTGTGACCTTTCCTATTTGAAGTGTTGTCGAGAACAGAATCTAGTCCCCAACTTCCTAAAACGTAAAGTTCCCAATCATAATCTATTACACTGTAAAACCTACAGAAAATGCCAACAGTCCTTCCTTAACACAGAAATTAGGGACAGAGAAAAACAGTTAGATGCTCTACCAAGAAATACAGTGAACTTTTCCAACAACTAAAAACTAGTGTGTCCTTGTCGTCCATTATGGGCAAACGTAACACAGATAAAGTTTCTAGAGTGGAATTTGTGCAAACTCATAAGTTAAGAAGACTAGGATACAACTTTAACACCAGTCTTCCCCCAGATGATGTAATGTTCAACTTTTCAAACCATCACCTCACAAACCTCGAAAAATCGGCTCTCTCAAATGGACTCAAGTATGCAATTCACCCACCTTGGCCTAAATTCGTTAACCACTTCTTAATTTTGAAAAACTTCTTAAAACATTAAACACACGACTGCTTTAAAAAAGATGAAGGAAACTTTGAATATTTTAAAAGTAACTTAAAACAGACCGCTTTTGAGTCCTTCTTTGGAAGAAATTGGAACACAACCTTTCACAACCTTACTAAAGACAAGTACTTTGCTTTGAAGGCCCTCAGCAACAATTCCTCCCTCATCGTGACAAAACCATATAAAGGAAACGGTGTAGTTTTACTTAACATAATTAGAATGTCTATCTGATCACAATTAATTCACGCATGTTACTAAAGATTTATTTCATAAACTTTTAAAGTTAGAAGACATATCACACAGACTGTTAAGAAACCTACTAAAAGAAGGTGTTATTAATAACCCAGCAGTTCCATACCAGGCATAATGTATGGATTACCAAAAGTTCACAAGGATGGTTGCCCTCTTAGACTAATTTTATCCGCCATAGGAACATTTAATTATAATATTGCTAAATATCTCATTCCAATCCTAGCACCGATTACAACTAACCCATATTCCTGCAAAGATACTTTCTCATTTGTTAAAGAGCTAACATCTTTAACCCTTAAAGCGTGTATGTCGACAATAGTCGACAGCTGGTGCCTGGGATCAAACTGTGTGTGTCGACAATAGTTGACAAGGCATTTTTTGACGTAGCGCGCCGTCAAATTTAATTTGTTTGTGGTGAAGTAAGGTAAGCATGTCATTTTCTTTGAAACAATATCCAACCAAGCTGCCTTGACTAATAATTGGTCAATGTATGCCTTGTGTTAGCATTGAGAAGATGTCCGCTAGACATCCCACCTCTTCTCACCTTCCAGTGAATTTCATCCATAAGATGGGGGCCCTATGACCTCAACACCCATCAAGGGCATCAAGAAGGCCTGGAAGTTAAGTTTTTTTGGGTGTGTTTCACATAAATTATATAAAAAATAAGCTTTTACTTACTAAATCGTAGAAGGAGTTACTTGGAGTGGAAAACTGTCTCTAAAAATGTCCTTTCAGTGATCCTAATTCAATATTCCGTACTCGCTCTACCAATGGTCATATAGTCTTCAGCTTAACGTTAAAGGACAGTTAAGGGTATGTACTTTACTATGTTACTTCATTCATTCACGTGTGTTAAGTAGGAGTGAAGGTATGAAAGATTGAAGTGAAGGATGTTTTTGCTTAAATATGTCCGCGTGGGAGGACAGGCACGGCAGACAAGCCCACGCTTTAAGTATAACTGGCGCCACTATAATAAAAATTGCCTGTGCCATGACGGGCTTGGGCTGACCATCTGGCCCCTGAAGAAAGCCTACCGGCGCTATAGGCGGGGATGTAAAAAAAAGGGGGGGGGGGGGGTGTTAAAGGTGAAGAGTTGTGTCATGGCTAGTTTTGACATTTTCTTTATTTCCAAATATATCGTTAGATGAAACCATAGATATCTGCATTGATGAACTCTTTAAAGATACTGACGTAATGGGGTACGATAGAATTTTTTTCTCAAAAATTACTAGAGATAGCATCAAAAGACTGCATTTTCATTTTCAGTAATGATTGTTATAAGCAAACTGATGGAGTGGCAATGGGTAACCCGCTGGGTCTGACCCTTAGTAACATTTTCTTATGCTGTCATGCTGCACGTCTGAATTTAAGCCTACTTTTTATCGCAGATACGTAGATGACATATTTCTCACTTTTAAATCCCCTGACCACATTGCTCTATTCCTTGAATACCTAAACTCCAAGCATCCTAATATCGAATTCACTGCTGAGTTAGAAAAAGATCACAGTTTGTCCTTCTTAGATGTTCATATAAAGAAGTGTATGGATGGCTTCATTACTAGCATTTATTGCAAAGCAACCTTCACTGGCCTGTGCACAAAATATAAGTCTTTCATCCCTATCGTTGTCCAGAATCCAGGCATGGGGGGATAATTAGCGTTGTGGAAGGAAATCTGTTAGACCTACGGTGCTCTATGGCCATGACATCTCAGTTGGTATTCTGCCCTTGGTGCGTGAGATACGTATGTGTTTTTCCCGTGCTTTCTTCCTGAGCTGTTTCCAATTGTCTGAAATTTTGGACAAGGATGGAAAATATGACATACCAAGAAAATATGGCATATCTGTGTGGCTAAGGGCTACCGAGGCTGGAGCATTTTGGGGGACATGTAAACTCCACGTGTGGCACAACTCATCACTATCAGGCAACACGGTGGTGGCAGTGGAGCCGTGGTTAGAGAGGCAGGTTTTTTTTTATATATAATTTTCACACATTTTCTTATTTCTTTTTTTTTCGTAATGCTGTTTAAGTCTTATATGTTAAGTTTATAGGTCATAGAACTAGGAATGTCTTCTAGTTTAAGTTAAAATTTTGTAAGTGAACTTTGTACCATTCCTATATGTGTTTTTATGATTGAAAAGTTTTTCCGGAATTTCGGACAATGATAGTAACCACGTTATTCCAGCAACAATAGTAATCTAGGGTTAATTTATGAAAGAAACCTGATCCCCACACTAACAACATGCATTTATAACATTTGCTCCAATTATTTCACACACCACCATGAACTGTCAGTCCTTAAGAAGATATTATGCAACAACGGTTACCCTATCCCATTTATTGACAAAAATTATAGGCAAAACTCTAAATAGTCTATTGATGCCAAAAGATACTCCTCAACTCACAGCTCCGTGCCACATTGTCTACTTCCCAATAGTGTACAGAGGCCCTCAAAGCCTGCAGTTAAGGAACAAACTCCTCAAGGTCATCCGGTCCTCTTACTCACAAAGTACACTCAGAGTTGTCTTTAAAGTGAGCAAAACCATACAATCCTTTTTCCTCACCAAAGATAAGATACCTTTACAACTACATAGTCTTCTGTGATTTACTGTTACACATGTGACAGCTGCCAGACATCTAAAAACACGTATTCATGAACACTTTGGAACCTCAGCCCGGACAGGCAACCGAATCATCAATCCATCCCATAGTGCCATAAGAGAACACTCACACACACACGACCACCCACTCCGCAGGAACTCCTTCTCAGTCCTAGACAGAGCTCAGTTTAGAGCTGACTTGGCCATCATGGAGGCACTACACACACACCTCAACAAACCCACCATTGGGGATAACTCCACATCAGTGGAGATATTGTGCTTTTAAGCTATATATATATATATATATATATATATATATATATATATATATATATATATATATATATATATATATATATATATATATATATATATATATATATATATATATATATATATTTAAAGCTCACGATCTAAAATGCTAATTGGCTTTCTGAAATTTGTTGTTCTCATCATGTCATGGAATGCAATTTAATTTAACTAACTGTCACCAAGATCACAAAGGAATGTTTTATTAAGCATATCTCACTGGTTTCTTAGGAGAATTTAGCTAAATGTTGCTCAGAGGGCTGCACCTCAGTCCTTTCAAAGTGAATGTAAACCTAATCTTTCAGTCTAATTTGGTACCGTCCATGTTGAAAGCCTTGGGGATATCATTCCTGCTTGCCAGCCAAACAGATATATGTAACTTCCATCCAGGCAATGGGATCTGTTTCTTGGTGTTTTCAAATGTATTTTTCAGTCTTCATAATATTTACTTATTTAATGAAATACTTGTCAGTTGTTGGAGTATACCATTTAGTGCTATAGCTTAGTGGCTTAGAATATTACCTCCTAGTTTGTAGCTTCTAAGGCATTACTGCATGATGTAGGCAAAATATTTCCTGCACTTTTAAGCACAGCTTACTCTCGGTTTATGTTATGGCAAAGAACCTGCCTGATTATAATTTCTCCTCAGTGGATCCAAAGTTTTCTTTGTCTAACATATACTTTGATAATTATAATTATCATTTCAACAGCATTTTACTCTTGTCACGAGTTAGTTCATACAACATTTGGTTTCTGTCAGTGTGTATTGAACTCCTACTCTCGTGACTATAGAGAACGTTGTGTATTGTCTGCACCTGAGCATCATCTGGTGTTTTCAACTGCTTTACAGTAGATGTAATACATACTTTGGTCATTTCTGTTCCACACTTGTTCATTATATTCACTGCCTATGTGAAGCTGAAGAGTAGTGCATCGTGTGGTGGTACAGGACACAGTTATTAATCCCAAAACAGCCAGTCACTGAACCAACTGTCACCTACTGTGTGTTACTGCTCCTTTCAGAGAGTTCGATGTCATCATTATGCTTTATAATTTTGCAATGATAAAAATACTGTCATATAAGATAAGATGTTTACCACATGTTATACATGCAGTTTGCCTATGATATTTATACTTAATCATGACTATCTTTTCATTTCAGAACTTTTCTGTTATGCCTCCAAACATGGTCCATTTTTATCATTCACCTGGCTCTGGCAACTTGATCTACCACATGCCGGTGAGTGCAATATCCTTGCCATCATGTTTCTTTGTGCATGACTTACAGCTCCTAGCCCCCAAATATAAAAAAATATAAAATGTCTGCTTAATACAGGTTATGGGTGTCTTGTAATATAGAAAACAAGTCTTCGCAATTCATGCAGTACTTAAGGATATATATGATAAATATGCTACATCTATGCACCAACCTTTAATCACCAATGCCTAGTCCCTTCACATGGAAATTTCCCCCATTAGGGTAGCCACACATACCAAGAAAGTCCCAAAATTTCTGTCTCTGTTTTCTCTTTTCTTTTCCCTCTCAATACATTCCTTTGCCTGACAGTTCTCTTTTTCCATATTTTTTCATTCTATTGATTTATTTTACTGGTAGTTTTCCTCTAATTATATTTTCTTCAACTATGCTCTCATACATTTATCGTCATCCATTCTTATCATATATTCAAAGTATCTCAGTATTACGCTTCATTCAGCCTATACACCCTGTACAGCTTAAGACTTTTGTGCATCACTTTCAACCTTGCACCTAAATTGCCTACTCTGGTTTAATTTTTTTCAAACAACTATCAACATGAATACTGTACAGCCAGGTTAACATCATGCACCCTTATGTCACACCTGCACCAACATCAACACTCACTCAGCTTTCCATTAACTCTCACATAGGCTGTCACTTCCTTCAAATAAAAGCCCTCCCTATCAATATCTCCAATGCCCTGCATCCTCACCTGAACTTCTCTTAACACAGTTCGTACAACAGAATCACCTCCTGTTTTCCCAGTTTTGGCATTCTCTTTCAGCACAATTCAGTCCCTCACCTACAAACTCTCTCATGCTGTTTCTCCCTATTGTTCCATTTCACTGTTGGTCTGTCTCCCTCATCACCCTCTCTCCTAATGATTATACTCCCTTCTGAAAGTCCTCCTCATTCCTTCTCATCACATCCACTCTTCCTACAACATTCCTCATTTACTCTCTTTTACAATATAATCAGTCTTTTTTTATTAATGGACTATTCTCTCTCTATTTGTAGTTTTTCTGATCTCTTCTGAAATATAACTTGTAGTATTGTTTTGTATACCTCTTCAATCATGATGTAGGTGGAACCACACCTGTATGAAAATTTTGTCATGCCTTTATTTTTGTAAGGAAATATATGGCTGTAGTAAAGGAAACAAGGTTTGGAGGAAGTAGAATTTATTTACATAGAAAAATAGTGATATTATGTCAATAACTTGCACTTCCTCCACACTTTGTTCCCTTGGGAACATTAATATTATTATTATTTATTTTTGTTCATGTTAATAATGATAATTAATAGTTTCATTTTGCTCAGAGGCTCTTTTAACCGGGTATTCGAAATATGCGAGTTTGCTCATATGCGACTAGCCTAAATGTGCCAAGTATTCGTTTTATGCGAGAAAAATTTGCTATTATGCGAGTAGCGGCGCTGATGTGACTGGTTGGTGAGGTTTGGTGGGCGACTCACACTAGAGGGCGGCGGGTGTAAGTGTTTTCCAGCAGTTTCCTCGCCTATAATTAACCTTTTCCTCCCTCTGATCCTAAAGTTAATCCTCAGGTAGCTAATTATCAGCTTAAATCATAGACATTGGGTGTGTCTCCCCAGAAGCAATCAGCAGCTCTGGGCTGTCAGACTTGGAGAAGCTCTACCCTGAATGGGGTACATATATCTTTGAGTATAATATCCATGTCCTGCTTTCCCTTCAGTAAGATTCAAAATACACATGAATATACAGTACGTGTGTAGTGCGGCGACTATGCTTGATGAACGAGCCTCCCATAACCCACTTAGCCAGTGGGGTACCTCTTTGGCCGACTTGGTAAGGAGTGGCTCTCTCGTCACGCTGGTCGCGGGTTCAGTCCCAGGCAGCCAGGAAATACCCTCTCCTAGTTGTGATTAATTTCTCGTGTGTTTCGATACACGTAGAGGACGTGTGTTACCAAGAGAGTAATAGAAAAAGAAGAAAATCTTGTCATTAAATATGATATTGTAGAAAAACCATGCACATTTTAACTGTTGCTTTAGTGCTTTCTTATTGTGAAACGGTGCTGGAATAAATAGTTAGAGGGTTTGAAAATGGGTCGTGGAACATAACCCCCTATAATTAATTTGTATCAAGGACTTTGAAATGCCTTGTACTAGTTGGGGTGAGATATGCAATGAGAAGGAAAATGGTAAGTTTGTAAAAAGTCTGTCTAAATCAGATGGAAGGGCTTGGGCTGATGGAGAGACAACCATGTGTAAATAAATGCACAGAGTATTCCAACTGTACAAAACACATTGCTTTTGACTTGAGATAATTTTTACAAAAAATTATGAGAAAATACCGACCGACTCCAGGCAGCAAGCTATCAAATGTGTGAACTTCAAGGTACAACTCCATATATAGTTCATGGCTCAGATATTACGTTTTTACCCTTGAAACTCACTGCATTAAGCCTGTTACCCTTTTCAAGACTTTCTGTAATGATGGTGTACTAGCTCAAACTAACTGCAGACAGGTTGATTTGTGCTTTTTTAATCTAAGGTGAAATCCATTTCAACTTCAGACAAATACTGAATGCTTATTTGGTTTCATGACAATTTTGTGTTGCGGACCATTTCATGGCCATAACTCGTAACCAGCGTCAGTCATGGATGACTACATATTTTTTCGATGGGAGTGTAACCCATATTTCTTCTGAGTTAAATTATTATGATGATTATTCAAGACTTAGACTGCCTATCTTGCTGGTAACATTACCACAGCCTAATACGAGGACACTAATTAGAGTATTTGGTGGTGCCATGGTTATGCTTTCAGAATCATTCATAACCGCATGCCATGCCATGTTTGTTGCTTTCCCTGAATTTTATTGTTGAAATAAAGGTAAAGTTGGCGCGTGGCCTCGGTGCTCATCTCAGTAACATTGGCCCTTGAGCCTGTGGTGGGAGGGAGCCCATTACCCCAGGACACAGGGCCAGTGTGACATCCAGGTTACCACAGTTTACCTTCCCTAGGTTTCCCCAGGTAGCAGGTACCCATTTATCGACCAGCCCGAGAGGGAGGATGAACAGTTGGGTGAGCTGCACGCTGACTGCCTGGGCCGGGATTCGAACACGGGCCCGCGGAGTAGAAGCCAGGCACGCTAACCACTAGACCACGGAGGCTGAATGAAAATACTCAATAGCAGTGCCAAGTATCCTCTCGAAAATATTCAAAACGTGTTAATTTTGAAAAATTACCTCAACTCAGAATCAGCCCCACCTCCCGCTTTCACCAGGGAAGCCTTTCCCCCCTCCCTAACCCTCTCCTAAAAAATCCTAGAGCTACCTTTAAAACAACTCGAAACCATAATTAGAAGTAACAATTTACTCAGCGCTTTAATAAAACTTTTTGCATCACTCAGTTCATTGAGATACATTCTCATGATGTCTCGTATCTGAAATGCAGTAAGAATGTCACAACAACCCTGGTCACCACCAGTCTTGGTCATCAAAATTCAGTACGTTCACGGGTAGAGGGTAGGCGAGCAAACAGACATTTATGTTCAATAAGGCACAGAAACCTTGCTGTGACCATCCTTCTGGCGCCTGACCGGTCACACTGCTGTGTAAGGTCATTCAGTCAACTCATTACTTTGCCAAGGAATGTTACTTACGCTGGAATTCCAGCATTAGAAATCTTCCTGAGGAGGAAAGCGGAGGCCTCGGAATGGGCAGTGCGCGCTGATCTTAGACAGTGACATCTGTCATGTGAAGTGAGGTCATGGTGCGTGTGTGTTTGTGTGTGTAGACTTTGCCATCGAATTCAACTTGAATGAAGTTTATTTATATGCGAAGTGGCTTCCATATATTTCTCTACAACGCAGTGGTTGTTGCGTGGTGCTATAGCCTCTGTAGCTGCAAGACAGGTCATCGAACATAAGAAGAATACAAGAACATAGGGAAACTGCAAGAGGCCGAGTGGCCTACACAGGGCAGCTCCAGAAACCCCCCCCCCCCCCCTACTCATGATGGGTGAGGTGTAGTTTCAGGGGTTACAGGTAAAGGCTTGATCCTCGTTTACCATCGGTACGGGCGTACGCTCCAGTACCCTGTCTCCTTACTGCACCCACACCTCACTGCCACCTGTCATCCTCGTCCATGTAGCTATCCAATCTACTCTTAAAACAAGCTATCGTCCCTGCACTAACTATGTGATTGCTGAGTCTACTCCATTCCCCCACCAGTGCCCCTCTGCCCCCGGGCCCTTCCTCTCCTGGTCAGCTACTGTCTACTGCACACAGCGTTGGTGTCGGCTCACGGGTGTCAGGGGTCAGGCAGCACGTGTCGGCCAGCCCGGCCATTTATACAGTATAATCCCATGAAAACTTCGTCAGTCACCATATAATGTAATAGCGAATATAGCCTGCTTGGAAAGGCTCCATCGTTTCTTCCTTTACCCGACCCGTCCCCAGATTAACCTGAGCCCAACAGCCCAGCCAGCACCTGCGCCCCCTCCTTGGCCTCCTCCCTCCCGTCTCCTTGCCATCAGGAGGGGAAGGGGGAGGGTTGTTACCTGACGCACAGTAATTACCCTTGTGAGCCTCGATCGACAGTTTTAGCTATTGCTGTAAGGCGTTTTATTTGGTGATAAGAATACACAAAAAACGTCGTTTTGAAAATTAAAGATTGGGAAATAAGTAAAGCACTGACAGTGTAGTCAGGGAAAAATCAGACAAGCTGTTGTGGAAAAAAACTGGCTATGGAGCTTATGGTGTGGGGCCGAGCGAGCAGCCCACCGGGGAAGCTGGAGTACTGAGGGGGTGTAGGGGGGGCGCGGCAACCATTGCTGAGTTATTTTTTCACTTGAGTTGTCCCAAAGCATAGGAAAGAAGTAGTTCCGCATTGTTTGGTCATAGTGAATCACTGTGCCAGACAGCAAGGCTCTGGGCCCTGAGCGTGAGCCTCGGCCGGCATGGACTTGAAGTTGGCGGGCAGCGCGGGAGAAGTCACGTGGGCGGCGGTGGCGGCGCCATGCGGCGGGCCGGGAAGCGGACCGCTGCCACATGTGCACCGCCCCTCACGCTGTGTGCTGCCGCCTAGCTCACGCTGCCATTATCTCCACGTGTTTCTGCCCTCACGTCCATAGCGCCACATTATTTTGTCCATTATCAAGTCGTGAGCCGTGCGTGGCGCCGTGAGCGTGTGCATCTTGAAGGGACGTGCGGCAGCTAGGGGCACGGGGCTGCTGCTGCTGCTGGGAGGGAAGGACCTACGTGAGGCGCCGTGTGAAAGTGTCGTGGTGGTCCTGGCTCACAGCATGTGTTGACGCACACAAACATATGGCCCAGCGGAGGAGTGACTGTCTGCTTACCTCACCCTCGTGCGTACAGTGTCGCGTCCAGCTGTGTCTTGCCAGCTGAGTATGTTCCCGAACGGCTACCCCAGCGGGTACCCGCCGGCGGCGGCACCCATGCCCAACGGCGGCGGCTACTATGTGGTGAGTACCTCTCCCAGGTGCAGGGCCCCGCACCCATGTGTGCACGCCCGCAGGAAGGGGAGCCGCTCGCAGGGGCCTGGCATCTGTTAGGCAGGCGTGATGGTGGCAGGATGGGCGGCGGGGGAGGGGGAGGGGGTTCAGGTGAGGTAACGCGCTGCACCAAAGGTGTTGCTGGTTCGTGATTGAAAATATGTGTCTGGAAAGCGAAGCTACTAGGGGAAATTTAAAGCAAAGCAACATGTATGAAGGGCGCTGGAGTGGGAGGGAAAGCTGCCGTGCGTTGAGCAGCGTGCTCAAGGCCGTGCGGGCTGGAATGCGGCTCGGGAAACTTGACCAATCTTAACCCCAAATCCATATTCTCAGTTACGCTAATTGTGATATTTCATCACAGATTCGAATGCAGTAAAGAGGGGATGATTACATAAAGCACCTCAAACTATAGGAAGAAAACTCACTAAGCTCTGCTACTGTAATAATTTTATAATGTCAGGAGGATAATCAGTTTAGGTTCGAGTGGTGTTTTTAACTCTCAGCTGGCTGGCTCACAGGCATGGTTCACACATACGGAGTTATTTCTTTGAATGTTTATTGGTCAGTGGAAGGCATGGTGTTTCCCATATTGGTTACTGGCAGTGATGTGTTTTACATACAACAGGACAGGTACATAGTATACATAGATCACAGAATTGGAGCACAAAATATGGTAATACTTTATAAGAAGTCCGCCTCCCCCTTCGCCACTCCAGCCCCCCCCCCTACCCCTAAGACAAGCCTGGGGAACCGGGGTTTTGGGGGGGAAGCCAAAATCACTGAAAAATGGGCTTCCAAAATTTCCCTAGAAAAATCCCTAAATGAAGGAAAATTCCTTAGTCTTGAAAGTAAGAAAAGTACTAACTTTATAACCTAACAGCCCCCCTCGACCCCCTGCTAACCAAGGGGGGCTGCGCCCCCCTCTGGGCCCCCCCACATGTATGATGCGCTGGATTTTTTTTTTTTTTTTATATATATTTATATTTATTTATTTTATTTATTATTATTATTATTATTATTATTATTTTTTTTTTAGCATATTTTAACTACTCCAACCGAACTTTACGACCTGCTGACAAGGGGGCTTTGCCCCCCTCGATCCCCCTCCTAACCAAGGCGCCCCCCCCCCCCCCCCCAATGTAGGGAATTTTCCTTAATTTTGGGATATTTATAGGGAAATGGAAGCAAGGGGGGGGGTTCCAGGGGGGGAGCAGCCCCCCTTGGTTAGGAGGGGGTCGTTAGCAGGTCGTAAAGTTCAGTTGGAGTAGTTTAAATATGCTCCCCACCGAAAAAAAAAAACACGATTTTCCGGCACATTATACATGTGGAGGAGTCCAAGGGGGGGCGCAGCCCACCTTGGTTAGCAGGGGGGTGAGGGGGGCTGTTAGGTTATAAAGTTGGGACTTTCCTTACTTTCAAGACTTGGGAATTTTCCTTCATTTAGGGATTTTTCTAGGGAGATTTTGGAAGCCCATTTTTCAGTGATTTTGCTTCCCCCCCAAACCCTGGTTCCCCAGGCTTGTCTTGGGGGGTAGGGGGGGCTGGAGTGGCGAAGGGGGAGGTGGACTTCTTATAAAGTATTACCAAAAATATCAAATGAACTTCACATGCACTTTATCTTTTACAGGGTTGCATTTTTTTCTGCCTATAGCTCCAGTAGGTTCTCATGAGTTGCCTCTTGTACGACTCTAGCCCATTAGTTGCATAGGTATCTCTTACTTAGAGCAATGCCAGTGGCACAGGCAAATTGTATTTACTGTATAGTGACTACTGTGGTAGGTCGACACTTATTTGGCCCATGCCCCCCATGCCCCCCCACCCCACCCCCCACCCCACCCCCCACCCAGGTGCTCCTCTTGATCAGTCTCTTAAAGTTAGGGTTGATCAAGGATGGGCATCATATGGGTAATCTGCCACTCGGCAGTGGTGGAAAATTGTCAGTGACTTGCAGTGGGACTCAACCTAGGTCCACGGTATCTTCTTGTATGTACACTGACCACTCTGCCATTGCCTCAAAACTTTCAGTACTACTGTATTTATAAAACTGAGTTCACACTGCAATTATTTTTTGTGATATTACTGGCAATGAATTGATTCTGACTGGGAATTTCTGAGATAAACTAAGAAAAAATACTGTGATGTGATTCTGGTTGTGCTTGTTGACAAGACTAGTTTCCACAAAAAAAGTATATGGAAATTTCAGACTAAATCAGCAAAGATATTTCTAATAGGATTAAATGAGCTTCAGCTTGCACCAGTAGCAAATCTTGTCCAACAAAGTAAAACTTGCATATAAATAATAACTGATATTTATGTAGGCTTAGACCAGCCAGGCTGCAGAGTTTGTCACTTTTTTATCTTCATTCTGTTCATCTTTATATCAATTTCTTGCAGAAAAGGCTAAATGAGTGGTTGAGGAGGCTCTTCCCCCCTTTAAGTGATGGCAATTCTGATTAGATTGAAATGAGAGGAGTAAAGGGAGTTATTCCTCTCCTTAAGAAGTCCATGTTAGGTTTGGCTACATTAGTTTTTATGATAATACATGTGAAATGCTTCATGCTGCACCATTGTCAGTACGATGGTTGGTGGTCGAGGTGGGAAAAAATCTGCCTTCCTCATGGTCTTAAGGGCTAAAGCCTCCGACTCACTGAAAGTTTATTAATAAAGTTTCAATTTCCATTGTGACATGCTTGCAGCCCCCAAGGGGGTACAGCGGGATGGCCTGACAGCATGCGGCGAAATATATATTTTGTTTCTATGATCAATTTCACCCGTGAATTTCCTTTCCCTGGAATTTTTATACATCATTTACTAAATAGTAGATCTTTCTGAATTAATAAAATAAAAAGAACCAAGAAATGTAAAGACAGTAATACCTCGGTGTATGAGTGCCTTCCTTTTCGAGTTGATTTATTAGCAAAACAAAATTAATTAAAAATGCCTTGGTTTACGAGCGGTGACTTGGTGTATGAGCATCCTGTTTGCAGAAGTTGAAGATTGAAGATGCAAGAGTTCCCTCTGATTGCTGCAAAATGAGAAAACAATGAGAATGGGGTCCCAGTTCGCATTGTACGCTCATAGAGGTAGCACCCACACACTCGGTCCACTTACGTTTATGCTCTAGTGTGCAATCTTTTGTGTTTTCAGCACTACAGTGTGCGTTCATTTTGGTTTGCGAGCAAAATTCTGGAACGAATTTAGCTCGTAAACTGAGGTTTGACATAAAATACATTCATCACCTTGTAGATCAAAAGTTTGAGTTTATTTTTTTCTGCATATTTCAATAACTGGATATTTATGAGCTTTCTAATGCTACCATCAGAATTTTTATTTGACCAATAGTTTTTGAGAAAATTTAAAAATATTTATTCAAATCCACCCATGTGAGAGTTGACAGTTAGTTTATTCGGTAAGCCTGGCTTGGATCTTTAATGCACCACATTTTGATGCAATTATGATGAAAACTTTTTTGGGCTAATTTTTTTGACATGATTTGCGTCAAAAGCTGAGTTGTAGACGACTTAAGTTTTGACCTGATTCGTATCATGGTGCATGAGAGGGCTAAGTGCTTATTTTTCCTTGTTTCTGCATATTTTGTGGACGAAACATTTACTTCTGATGAGTTTTAATGTGTGTGCTATTTATTTGCATTGTTTTGTGGAAGTCACCAGTTTTCAGAAGGGGTAGGGAAATTTGGGAAACCATTGATTTCTGCAGGGAAAAATTAGCAGGTTTAAAACGTACCAGAAATAATCAGTTATGTATGTCATTGTGATAGTGAAGTATTTACCTAAAAATTATGACATCTATCTTAACTACATCAGTGGGAGATGATGCAGTGTCAGGATATTCAGATTTTCATTAGATAATCACTTCAGGCAATTCCATGGAAAATTTGAGCTTTTGCAGTGTCAGCCTTTATATAAATAAGAATGCAAAGACACGCCAGTCCTTGTCAGTTGGCCGACTTGGTCAGCAACGATAATGAGTACACGGATTATAAATATTTTTAGGGGTAAAATGCTTTTAATTTTGAATTAATAAAATTCTATTGTAAGATAAGAATAATCAGTGACTTCCAAAAAATTGATAATACTGTGTTTTCAATTGACAATACTGCGTCTTTTCAATTATCTTGATGTTGTAAACCATGCATGGTGTGATTGGTGAAAGACATAAGAATGTCCAGTTGTGCTTTACTTCTTAACTATAATAATGCATTAAAAGATTATCAAAGAAATATTTACATATGAGCTTGGAGTTAATTATTGCATGGAGAAATGAAAGATAACAGCAAATATATGAAATCTACCTGGCAAAATTAAGGTTTAAGGACAGCTTAAACTATAATATTTTCATTGTGGCATCACACAGTGATACTAGTGAAAATCATTGTAGTAAACAGACATCAATAGGCTAACTGTACATTTTTAAGGTCATTTATAACTTGTTCAGTACAGTGCAAATGTTGTTTTGTATATGAAATAATACAGCCTGGGTTGGCTCTGATCAACCTTGCACATGGGAAGTGAAGGTTGCTGCAGTCTACTCACTCTGTGGGTATTTGGTGCCAAGCTCATTTTAACTTGGCCACAGCTGCTGTGACTCTCTTTACCACCTGTACCATTGCTTGGCACATTGCCATTCACCATTTACATCGGCAGAGTGACCTAATGCTAGGTGATGGATGGAAACAGTAGGAGTTTTATAAAGAGAAATTTTAAACATTTACCACCTGTTTGTGGAACTGGTAAATTTTAACAATTTATTTCCAATTAATGAAATGGCATTGTCTTTCAGACATTTAGAAGGTAGCCAGTCATTGTTGATGCCTTTGTCATAATTATTGAGGAGATGGTTTAAGCCATAGCTTATTTTAAAATCATATAAAATATTATCCATGACTAGCGTGTATTCAAGAAATGCTAGATATGATATAATCAACTAAGTTTAGTTAAGTTAATGTGATACCCCCGGTATTTTCTCAGTTTCAGCCAGTGGCCCCCCGTCAACCCACACCACACACACCACCAGGGCAGTATCATCCTACCCAAATAGCCCCAGGTCACCCACCAGCCCCCTACCAGCCCATACATTACCAAACCAATCAGGGAGGTAAGCACGAACCTCCCTCCACCATCCAGTACCGGCAGCCTCATGGAGGTAAGCTTCAGTGTGCTTTATTTATGCGCATGCCTCGATCCTGACTCCTTCGACTTCTCCGCTCTCTCTCTCTCTCTCTCTCTCTCTCTCTCTCTCTCTCTCTCTCTCTCTCTCTCTCTCTCTCTCTCATTTCTTCTTCCTTTATTTTCCTCAATAAGACAGGATAGCATGGCCTTGGTGCTTGGTAATGCAGTAAGTCCTTGATTGTTGCTGATTGTTTTTCTCTCAACTGATGAGTATCTTTCACAACTGTGTGCTCCTAGATTATCTAAGTATATCCATAAATCATAGTATAGTCACACAAATTGTGTATATGAATAATTGAAGAATCACTGTATTTAAAATAAAACTAGAATTAATTGTGCTGGCATTACAGTCCAGTGTTTAGGTAAACACAAAAATTGTGCTTCCCAGAATTTTAGTAGCAGTGTTACTTTACCATTCTAATGCTTATGGATGCTTTAGAGTACTTGTAACTTAAAACCACATCAGAATGAGTGCAGGTATTTACATATGTATGAGAGGATTCCTTTGGGGATGTTGTAAATTATAGTTTAAGCTTTCAACTGTATACAAGAGGTAATAGAATGTCTTGTACATATATATTCTGTGCTCATTGAACAAAGAGTTTTATTCCATATTTTTCCTCCATTCTTTCAGTGTTTTACCCTCCTGCTTCACAACCCCAGCTGAAGACCACCGTGAATCAGGCACCTCAAAGGGAGAAGAAAACACTTGCCATTGTGGATCCCAACACTGGCAAGAATATTCTTGATGACATGAATAATGAAAAGCCCGACAGGACCCCAACACCGCCTCAGTCATCAGAATCAAGTGCAAGAAATACTCCTGCCCCAGTAAGTCTTAAATATACATACATATGAGAAAATATACATTGCCATTGTAGTAGTGTGCTGTCATCTGTAAGATCATACATATATTGAAGAATATCTGCTTCAATCAGCTTCCTGGAATAAATTAGGAAGGTGAGTAGGATTTTTTATTTAATTTAATTTTTTATTGAGGCCAGTAGAGGGTGAAAGAATGAGAGGGTCATTGTATGCAAGTATAAATTACTGGGACTAAAGGATGTGGGGATACTTGCTGTGGCCATCCCTCTGAGGGACTTTTGGAGAGCAGGCTCAAAAATATCTATGCATTTATGTATGTTGGTTGTCTTATTCCTTCTGCTTCACCTTTTTTTTTTCTCATGAATTTCTCCAAGCTTGTAATAATTGTACTAATGAATTTTCTTGATAATGGATTTCTACTTTCTCCAAGGATACTTGTCAGTGGTTAAATCAAAATAATTTATTTAAACTTCATCCTCATCTAGGTTTTTATCTGCTTACCATAGCTTTCGTTAGGATTAAGGAGCTTGCATAATTTATTTCTATTACGGTAGTATAATTTTTGTACTGCACCAGAGCAGTGGAGGTGCAGCATTAGCAATATTCCTTGAGGATTTATCAAAGAATTGCAAGTAATGCGAATTACTCCTCTGAGAGGGCTGGTTAACTCTCATTTCTCTTGTGTTGATAGTATACATTTTCTTTTTCTTTCTATATTCATCATTCTCTGCTAAAACACTATATAACACTGGGTTACAAAAAAAAAAAAATGTATGTAGGTTTGTTTTTTTCAACTGATTTAGGACAAATTTGCACCTCTGAATCCGAAAATGACACCCGTTTCTCTCCATCAGGTCTTTTTTTTTTATATATATATATATATATCTTTTTTTATTGATCTTGTAACTAAATCGATAACATTTTTGTGACATTTTCAGTTGATTTTTGTTAATAATTCTCATCCGAAACAGGTTTTTAAAATAAAATAAATCTTTTTCTAACAATTCATTAATTAAATATTACAAAAATTGATAAGTGTACATTGAATAGTAGACATTGTTTCAAGTAAGTATATGTTAATTGGATATTAGGTCATCATTGTTTAAAATTGAGGGCATGAACTTCCGTTTCTTCGAGCTCCTAGAATGCTCAGCAGTATGGATGTCTCTCTTCAGTCCAACAGTAATCAGCCATCATGACTGCATCCCAGTGTCTCTGATACCTGGTCTCCATCTCTTTCATATCCTGATGGAATCTCTCCCCCTGCTCGTCGCTCATTGATCCTAGATTCTCAGGAAACCGATCCATATGTGAGAATAAGTAATGCATTTTGATGCTCATGTTGCATCCGAGGTTTCTGAAAGCAGTCAGCATATTGGTGACGAGTTATGCGTAGATCCTGGCCTTGTTGCCAATAAAGTTTTTCACGACAAAAACAAAAGCCTTCCACACTTCCAGTTCCACTGTTCATTGAGTTTTCAAACTCTGTATCTCTGATGAGCTGATGGAGTTGAGGACCATCAAAGATGCCAGCTTTCAATTTCTCCATGGTCAATCCTGGAAAAGTGTGGCACAAGTAAGTGAAGCAGCCACCATTCTTGTCCAGAGCTTTGGTGAACTGTGATCAAGCCGGGGTTGTTTATGACGTTCCTTGCTCTGCAAGGCAACAAGTTTTCTCCAGCACGTACTTCACTGCTTCATACTTCTCCTTCAGTGTAGTCGTGTGAGCGAGGGGTACAGAGGCAAACTTGTTGCCATTGTGCAGCAGAACACATTTCAACGATCGCTTGCTGCTGTCAGTGAACAGTCTCCAATCTTAGGGTTGGTACTGTGGCACTCCAAGCTTGTGCAGAAGCTGCGCAGTATCTGTACAGTACTTCTCTTCAGAGAAAAAGCGGAGGTACTTGTGATGTCTGTTGCAGTAGAAGGTGATGCAAGCACTGTCAGTGAGGAATTTTCTTTTCTTTAATCTGGCTGCCAACAGTTCGGCAGAAGACTTTGACAAGCTGAGATCACGAACTAGATTATTTAGCTCCTTTTGGGAACAAGGATGTGTAGCATCATCATCAAGAACCACTTCTTCATTTTCTTCAACACTGGAGGAATCTTCGTCACTAATGTCAGGAAGTTCTCCAAAGACATGTACTGGAATTTCATCACAATGAGCTACATGACAACGTGCTGATTCAAGATCAGGATACTTGAGGCTGCTCCGGTTCTTTGTTGATCCCAGTCAAATCAATAATAGCAGTCAGTGCCATGGTTTGTCGGCTCCCTCCAAATCATGAGAATTCCAAACTTACGACAACTCTTCTTGTCCTTGGTCCAACGACGCAGATACTCAGTGCATGTCTTGCATACCATGTGTGTCCCCCAAGCTTTATCCTGGTCACCAAGTTTCATACCAAAATAAGTATGGTAAGCACGCTTTAATAAACTTGTGACTGGATTCCTGTTAGGACCAATGGTGTATTTGCCGCAGATGTAGCAGAATACATCCGGCTTATTTTTGCAAGATCTTCTGGCCAAATCCATTTCATTCACCTGCAAAAGAAAAATACCAGTTAGTCAGAATTGGCACATGTAAACTCTTCAGAATTTGATTATTTAAAAAAAATAAGAAAGAATTTGTCTCATAAATAGAAAATACCCGTACTTGTAAAAAAATATGTAACAAACAGCATGTGGCGATAGATAAAAAAAAAGTTGACCTGATTGAGCAAAGCCAATGTGATTTTTGGATTCAGCACATCAAAATTGTCCTAAATCAGCAAAAAAATACTTCGACATTAAATTTGTTATTAGCCAGTGTAATCCTTGCCTTGCGTATATTTACTCATTTGAGTGCTTTTGTATTCAGCTGAAGTATGATCAAACAAGATAGGGTGTGTTAAGATGTGGAGCAGTTTTTCTATGAATGTTGCTGTATGATAGCACTTAATACTTCTGTTGACACTGAAGTTGTAGTAGAGTTTGTTGCCGAATTGCTCAAGAGTATCAAGATATCGTATTTCAACTTTTTTAAGTAATGTTTGAAGACACTCAAGTATACATTGATATTTTCAGAGTGGAACACCACCTTCCAAGACAGAATCTGCTGCAATAGCTGCCAAGTTTGCAGAGGAAGTGGCTAAAAAAGCGGCAGAAAAGGACATTGACATGGAAACTTCAGAACCAGTGAGGACTAACAAACAAAGTGACTCTAGCTCTAGTACGGTTATAGTTAGTGATAGTAGAGAAAGTAAAGAAAAATTAAACAATAGTATAGGAAATAAGCCAGAACCAGTGAACATCAGTTTAGTGGACAGTGCTCTTGGAAAAGTAGTTCCTGATGCAGTGGAGGCCATCAGTGCTCAGGCCAAACAGCAGCAGCAACAGGACTCGCCGCAGCAAATTCAGTTGCAACAATATCCTCAGCAGGTGCCTCAGTTGCAGCCGTCACACCTGACCCAACAGGTGCCCCCACAGTCATTGCAGCCATCTATACAACTGACACAGTCTTTACAGCAGTTATCACAGCCAAATGTACCACAGTTGTCACAGCCAACAGTGCAACCATTACCACAGCCAGCTGTGCACCAGCTGCCACAGCCAGCTGTACCGCAGTTGTCACAGGCATCTGTACAGCAGCTGCCACAGGCATCTGTTCAGCAGTTGCCACAGGCTGCTGTTCAGCAGTTGCCACAGGCTGCTGTTCAGCAGTTGCCACAGGCTGCTGTTCAGCAGTTGCCACAGGCTGCTGTTCAGCAGTTGCCACAGGCTGCTGTTCAACAGCTGCCACAGGCTGCTGTTCAGCAGTTGCCACAGGCTGCTGTTCAATTGTCACAGCCAACTGTTCAACAGTTGCCACAGGCAGCTGTTCACCAGTTGTCACAACCTTCTCAACAGCAAATGCAGCATTTACCACAAGGGACACAAGTGGTACCACAGCTGCCACAGCAGTTGTCTCAGCAAGTGCCACTGCAACCCCCACCAAAACAAAAATCACCAGTTCCTCAGCATCCTCAGCAACCCCAGTCACAACAAAAACAACAGCAGCAGCAGCAACAACAACAACAACAGCAGCAGCAGCAACAACAGCAGCAGCAACCACAGCAGCAGCAACCACAGCAACAGCAACCACAGCAACAGCAACCACCACAGCCTCCTCAGCCAGCACAGCAGCCAAAACAACCAGAACAGCAGTTGCCACAACCACCCACTGAAACTGCATCTCCTCAACCTCCATCACAACAGCTACAACAACCTCAGTTGCAGCAAACACAGAAGCATTTAGAACCTTCACCAAAGACAGAGCCTGCTACCAAACTGCAGGTTACCACACCGTCTGAGGTCAGGGAACCTTCACCTCCAGCAAAACCAGAGTCACAGTTGCCTGTGAAGCAGCATAATCCAAAACCAACTGTTGTGCCTACGCCATTGCCGAAAGAGAAGGAACCTACACCAGAGATCCAACCAACTCAAAGTAAGTACTTATGTTGTTGTTTTGGAAACACATTGCAGTCCCAGTTACTGCAATTCAAAACTGTCTTGCACCCACTAAACACATTTGTGAATTTATTTTTTTGATGATATTGTAAATTTGAAGCAGTTTGCAATATACATGTGTAGTTTGGCTATCTATCTCCGACATTGCTCCTACGCGGGAACTTCCCTCCAGGGGGTGGCCGTGGCAGAAGTGTCTCCATCTCCGTTTTGGCACTCCCTCTCGGCACACTCAGTCCTGCTACTTCTAACACTCCCTCACCCTATTGATCCATTTAACATGTTTTCTTTCCCTAGTACCCTCTCCCTCAATCCTTCCCTCATACACTCTTCACGAATTCATTCTGCCCCATTCCCATCACGTGTCCAAACCATCTCAGCGCACCACACTTAACCCACTCCACGATCCACTTCTTTCTTTGTCACACCCATACCCAACTGCTCACACACGCTTTCATTACTTTCTCCATCCCTTCCTGAAAACCACATGCACCTCTTATATAACTGATTTCCACTGCACGTATTCTCAATTCCTGTGCTACATTCCATGTCCATGTCTCATGCATATGACAGAGTTGGCATTTTTATACCCTCCCACCCCCAGGGACCCATTTGTGCATGAAAAACAGAACTTTCAGGTTGTCAGTGGTCACTGGCTACTCTACTATAGGACTTTGTATACAGTCCAGGAAGTTTCATGGAAATGAAGTTTCTAAAATCCTCCTTGTGATACATTGTTATGTACTGTACCTTTATTCTACAAAACACATGCTAAGTTTTATTGTTTAGTGTTCATGTGGTTTGGTGATACAACAAAACTGTTATTACGAGCTAAATACTCGTGTCTAAACTCGTAGCATTATCACATTTATTTTTAATCTGCTACATATTTAGTTTGAAGCACCTTCCCAATTGTTTCCGTGGAGAACTGTCTTATCTGGCCATTACTGAAACGAACCTAGTAAGTACTACTAATGGTAAAGGGATGCAAAGTTGCAGGCTGAAAAAGTGCCAGTACAAAAAAAGCGGCTGGAATATTTGACACCACATCCACCAGCTGAGATTTGTGTATCCTGAACCAGGGCTGAGATTTGTGTATCCTGAACCAGGGCTGAGATTTGTGTATCCTGAACCGGGTATTTTCTTTGACTCATGGAAACACTAGTTTGGGTACTATCATTATTCAATAGAAAATAATTAATCGAGCAATGTAGACAGTATAGCTGGCAAGCACAGCAATCCTGAACACACACTTGGTCTTGGTGTGAGAGCTAGTCACGTATGTTTACATTTTAAAACGAAAATTTTTAACCAATTCTTGCTAAGATCTTGCATCAAAAAATCATTGTTAAATCATATATGCCAGAATTTCTAACTTGTTTATTGTTTAACTTGAATTAATAGACAAAACTCATATGCAGAAGAGAAAATTCAACATTCAAACGCTGACATTATATACGCAGCATTTATGTAGCTTGTTTTGCTTTATTTTTTGCTCTATGCTTAATGATGGTGACTAAATATCTTGAGTTGATATGATAACACACGTGACAAGATTTTTTTCCAACATACTGAGTTGTTTGTGCTAAATTTTCAAAAGTTTGCAAATGTCTTCAACTAATAAAGCAGGATTTGATATAGTAAAGGGGCTTCCAAAATTCCTTCATAGTCAGCTTTACTGGATAAAGTGGCCTCCAAACATTTCCTGAAGAGTTTTCAGTATATATATATATATATATATATATATATATATATATATATCTATATATATATACAGATCTACATCTACATATAGATATATATATATAGATATATATATATATATATATATATATATATATATATATATATATATATATATATATATATATATATATATATATATATACACACACACACACACACACACACACACACACACACTCGACCCTCGATTTAACGGACAACAAAATCTCAACGGAGCGGTGTGACTCCGGTTTTAGAAATGTCAAAACCCTAAAAAGAAGGCCATCAGGCCGTGTCGTGAGGCCGCACCGCACAAATTACACCCACACACACTGCCTCATGGCCTCTAGCTCCGCCCACTTTTCGGCCGCCGGACAGGACGCATCGTATAGTGTGTGTCCGCCTTTATGGGGAAAATTGAAAACCGTCGACTGGCCAAGCGCACGCATGCAGACAGTCCTGGCCGTGCGCCGGGCTTGGCCCCAAACAGCTGACGGGCGGCTGATGACGGTGATGGTGATGAGCATCGGCAGCACCCAAAAGGCATCCCCAATGGGGCCAGCGCGTGTGTGGCTGTGTTTATTATGGGTTTGGGCTTCTCAATTTGCCAATTCCCATCCTCCACATGTTGCACGGGACCCCTTTCCTTTCTTCCATTTCTATTTGAAAAAGAAGAGACGGAAGAAAAGAAAGAAGTCCCGCGCAACATGTGGAAAACAAGAATTAGCAAATTGAGGAGCCCAAGCCCACAATAAACACAGCCTCACACACACGGGCCCCAACGAAAGCACAGCTGATGCGGGGGCCATGCCGCCGACACCCATCATTACCACCATCAGCTGCCCGTCAGCTGCTCAAGCCTGTTGCGCGGCTGGGGCCACTCGCACACATGCGCCTGGCCGCCCGGATCTTAAAAAAAAATTGTTCCAAGCTGGAAGGGAGGCTGGGTAGATTTGTCTGGTGTGACACCGGCTTTAGAAATGTCAAAATTGTATTTTCAAGCAATGGACCACCCTTCCCCCCTTTAAATCCGTTAAATTGAGGGCCGAGTGTGTGTGTGTGCATGTGTGTGTGTGTGTGTGTGTGTGTATATATATATATATATATATATATATATATATATATATATATATATATATATATATATATATATATATATCTATATATATATATCATCACTTTGTTTAGCGTCCGTTTTCACTCTTCCTGAGCATTTGGACGCTTTATGGCTTTCCTCCATACTACTGTCTTCTGCCTTATGTTCATCCAATTCCATCAGTGCCAAGTCTTCCTGTATACACCTCCACGTTTTCCTAGGTCTACCAATTGGTCTCCTTCCTTCTACCTCTAATCTCTCCACAACTCCCAGCACTGTATCCTCACCTGCTCCTTTTACATTTCCAAACCATCGGAGTCTTTCCCTTCTGAGCACTGTTTTCAGGTCCTCTTCTCCACATCTGTTAGCTACATCTGCACTGGACACCCTGTCTTGCCACCTGATCCCTGCCATATACCTCAGCATTCTGCAATCACTTGCTCTCAATACCTCCATCCATTTTCTAGTTAGAGCCCATGTTTCTGCTCCATACAACAGCAAATATTAAAAGAGTTTTAAATGAATTTATTTGTACGATCTGGCCACAGGGCACAACGTAAACCCATAAAAATGTCAAAAAAATGAGTATTTTTGGGCCTGGAATGAATTATTTTTTTCTTCATTTGAATGTGAACCTCAAGGAGGAAAATATTTCATCAGGTGGACTGAAAAAGACTACAGTTAACTGAATTATGGGAGATCAGATAAAGGGAGGAGGCATGAGATGGCTAGCAGACGCTATTGCAGTTACCAGGTGCAGTTGGTTTAGAAAATATTCTCGGTCAGTCCCCGTGGATTTCTGACCCTCTGACCTTGTCCATTATATCCAAAATCCATTAAAAGTGGGTCCATTGTACTGAGGGTTTACTGTATTACTTGAGCACAGTTTTGTTGCTCATGTTTCCACGTCACCTTCCACACAGTGCTGTTGTTGTAGTATGGTATGTGTGTGTTGTATGGCATATATCACAATGTGGTGCTTGTTTAGTAGTATATGGTAGCCATGTATTGCAAGTCATGAAACAATCTTAGTAACGTTGGTCACATTCAGGATGTTATTTTTCCAATTATGGGGTGATTCTTCAGGCAGAAACATAGTTGTTGTCCATGGTATTGCTAATGGACACCTCATATGGTGCAGGAGGTCAAAGATAAGAACCAGTGTTATCCAGTGGGTCTTTCGGGTCGTGTGTGTGTGTGTGTGTGATTTCGGACTAAGCGGTTAGAATTTTTTTGTCATCGGATGTATAAGAAATTGCAAGGGATAAGTGAAGGGCAACTTTGGCATTCCTCAGCAGTATAATTTGGCATCGTAAAAATAATTAATTCACACCACATGACCAGTTGCATCCACCTTGACATGCAGGTGTAGGGCCTAGCTCCACTACTGACTTATTTTTTCAAGGAAGACAACTAAATGGTCATATAGCTTGTTAAATCTCAGCATTTTAAGTAAATAAAGCATGAAATGCTGCTGGTACTATACAAAGCCGACATGTTGTTTTCTCCATGGGCCTCTTTTTAATGTAACTAGGGAGCCGGAGCATGACCACATTATGATTTAACAGTACACGTTACAAATTAGTATGATTCATGATAGAAGGCATTTCAGAATATTGAACTATAGAATTTATTGCGGAGGAGGGGATTGGAAAATATTTGCTGGAATGCCCTCTTCCTAAGTCCATAAATAAAGTGACAGCTTTGTTTGCACTAATACTTTTTTATGACTAGATTTTGCTCTTCGATGTTTCTTTTTTATGGAAAGGTTGTGTTCAGGGAGCAGGAGCATGACCACATTATGATTTAACAATACACGTTACAAATTAGTATGATTCATAATATATCAGTTTTGGACTTATACGGTATGTTATGCTACAATTTGTGCTATGTGCCTTTTTTTCCCAATCTTTATGAAGACCAGTAACCTGTATTGTCAGGCAGTCACCGTGAATATTGACAGCTATGTACATACGACAACAGCTTTTCAGTTTGATCCAATGTTGACTTGCGGTTTAAGCTTTCCTAGAAGTTGACTTCTTAAAAAGAATGTGCAAAATCAAGTACGAAATAATATTGTTTGTCTTCAACCACACTGCACCATAAGGGTGAATATTACCTTTGACTAAAGCAAATAATTTTTTCAAAGGGTATTATTAAGGTCAGCATATCATCAGGTATCTTCCTCGGCATGACGAAAAGTGGGTTTTGCAGTTAGTAAATATTGTAACGAAAATAATAGGGAGAAAGAAAATGCGTGCAGCAGAACTGTGCACCATCCCTGGAATGTGGACCAGTAGCTCAAGACAGCCAGCGCTGCTTGGCTTCCCAGACAAACGTTAGCCAGGAACAAGAATCACCATATGGTTTCAGTCGGCCATACTCCTGTCAACTTAATTCTTGGTAGGGACTAACTGACAGGTTGTGTTATCTGTTCTACGATTGTAGTTTTTAATTAGTCTCAGTCGTCATTAGAACAACTTTAAATGGTCTTCCAGCGTAGAACTTTACAATTGGACAACTTGAGTACTCACGGACACTCAGAAACCTCAGAAAACATAGAAAGTCAAGGTCGACAGAGAACCAAGTGGAAAGGTATCAGAACCTTTGTTGGGTTCAGATGTAGTAGTACAGTAACACCAGAGTGGAGGAAAATGTGGGAAAGGCATTTGCCCTGCAGTGGACTAATAATGGCTGATGCCGACGTAAAGAGTTGTCAAACGATGGAAGTAAAAGCCGTGGTGGGGTGGTTCGAACCCCAGTGCCGGCGCGTGACGTCAGGAAGGGCATCCGGTCCTTAAACCCTGTCAACCCCCAAAGATTGATCCCATATGAGTACGGGTAAAAACTATCAAGAGAATATAGACTTCGCTAGTAGTAGTCGCCGTGATGGTTGTGGTAGTTATGACGAAGGACTAATGGTATAGTAGGCTGCGGCCCAGTGGTGCTAGTTCGAAGGTTGAGGACGAGTTAGTGGTGCTTTTGTGGGGCTACTGTAGCTGGGGTGTCCACGTCATGTTTTCCTCAGACAAGAAAAGTTCCTTTTTTCCTACTTAGTAAGCTGGGAACTGATTACATCTTTTCTTCCTAATTTTTCCCTAGATGAAACCGTACATTCTGGTCATGCGTGTGGCGAGGACATTGAGATCTCGGAAATTTTCACATACCTTGGTTGCGTAGTTCAGAACAACGGTGAGTCTCGCCAGGAAGTCTTACGGCAGATTGGCTTGGTCCACGGTGTTTTGGACTCGCTCACCATGAGTATATGGCATTGTAGTGTGCAGAAGGACAAGTCTCCAAGTCCAAGTCCCTTGTGCTCCTTGTCTTACTCTATGGCTATGAGACATGGACACTAATTGGTGACTTGGAGAGGCGGATTGATTGATGCCTTTGGTAATAATTGTCTACGCAGAATCACGGTATCTCGCTGGAATGACTGTCAAGCCGGCGACTACTCCACGAGACTGATTCGACATATTTTACCTGCATAGTCCGTCAGCGCCAACTCCGGCTATACGGGCACGTGGCACGTTACCCATAAGCTGATCTTGCTCATCGGGTTGTTTCTGTAAGAGAGAAACTTGAGTGTAGGAGGCCAAGGGGACGCTCACGGAGTTCGTGGTTTGAACAAGTCGATAGATCCTGTCAGGGGGTACTCGTGATGTAAAGAGAGCCTGCATAGAGACTCGCCCGGAGGGACCCCAGGACTTGGGCGTCGTAGGGTGAGCGAGGCGATGCGCCCCCTGGCGTATGCCCCCATTGATTGATTGATTGGTTCTGACTTCCTAAGCTGTGAACTGATTACATTAGTTTGCTGTTATTACTACTGTTACAGTTACCATACTAAACAACCGAACACTAAACAGATCTCCGTAACATTGGATATTCATACTTCATATCAAGAGGGTTGTATTGTGTGTGAATGACGTATACATGATTGTTTGGATGTATTATGGTACTAATTGGCGCTCTTCTCAAATACTCGGTCAAGTGTCTTATTTACGATCCTGTTTTGTGCAGTAGGAAATTATGACATGCGGTGAGCCTCCAAGAACGTCATAGAGGAACCAGAGTTTGAAAGGCGCCCGCTTGTCACAAACCTCGTCATTTGGGATTTCTCCACACGATCAAATAATGATCGCATTGGCGATTTTATTGACCTGTCGGGCGGCCGGCACGACATTGACTCGTGAAGGTTCATATTTTCGGTTTAATGCTTCCAACCTGATTGTGGGTGGGGGTGTACACACACACACACACACACTTTTTTGGAGAATATCAACGTGCGAATGACTCGGGCGGCGCTGGGCCGGTCTCGTCGGGAGTGGAAGTGAAGCCTTGGGTCGCGACAGGTAATTGGATCAACAGCAGCTTTTACTGCCACTATAGGTCAACGGGTGCTGCTGCCGCCGACACAGTCCTCCCTCACCATCCACTCCGTACTCAGATAGTGATGGGTTGAAATGGCGTGTGCTGTCACTCGACAGGGACACCATTAGGCTGTGCAACTCTGGAAGACTTAAAAATGTAAACTCGTTTTCTTTTTTCTGCATTTCATAAGTGAGTTTCTTTGTGAGAATCGAACAGTACTTGTGTATGGGTCTACTGTCTTAACAAGTTGATTTTCGATTGTCGTGAGTTCCTTTGAGGATAGTGTTTAGTGGCCTCATTGCGAGCGGCTGGTTTCTGGCAAGGAGCCAGCAGGGGCGGCAGTGGAGGCAGGCTGGTTCAGTGGGAGTCTTGTGGGGGAGGATCAGGGGAGCCGGGCCGTGGGTCGTAAGCCGTGAACCACACTCCACATTCCAGCTCGGTGAAGACCGGCTCCCGTGTTGTTGCTGGCGACTGGCGCGGTGTGCTGCAGCGAGCAGCTGGTTGTGTTTGTGCCTGTGTATATTTGATAAGAGGAAACGGATACCTAATGAATCTCTGTGATAAGTGGTTTGTGTCCGTAATGGCGTGTGCAAGCAAGAGATGAAGAAGAAAGTTGTAAACTCGCTTACGTAAAGTGGGGAAGAGATACACGAGAGGACTCGAGGATGTGACCAAGAAAGTTAAGCATGACTCGTAAGTACAGAGTTCTTAATTTTATTAAAGACGAATCCTGTAGACATTTCCACAGGCAGGTGAAAGGCATGTAGGATATACCGTAGCCGGAAAGTAGCACGCGACGTGTAAGAGTGTTTCAGCTGGCGCGTCTACCGTTTCGTTTCGACAATGCATTTTGCAGCAAATTTGATAATGGTAACACCTGTAGTGGCGAGGTTTTCGCACGAGACCGGTTGAGTTCAGAGAAAGTTTGTGCCGCTTGTACCGTTAGTTCTTGGATGTTGCAATCGTTGCCAGTTTAGGCATCCATGGTTGTCAGGGAACTTTCGCCAACTCGAACCCCAGTCGGTCCGCCAGGCACCCGTATGCTGAAATATAGTGGTTCATCCTGCAGCAGAGGACGGAAAGAGTTATGAGAGGGTAGGGTAAGGGTTGTGATGCAGCGAATTATTTATATACCAGGATGGGTGCATTAATTTTCAGATGCTTAAATTAAGTTTCACCCCCATGCTCTAAATATGTGGAATGTAGGCGATAGTTTAGGGTTGTAGGCGTCGTATTTTAGGGAAAACGAAATGTCGCCGGTGGGCGGGTGAATATTTGGCCTTTATCCAGTAATGAATACCATTGTTGGGTGCTTCGTTATTTTTAGAATGTGACGCCACAAAGAACCACTCGCCCTGGGCCTCTCCATAGGATCTGAGGTAGCACTAGCCTTGTGTTCTGGGTTATTCATCAGCGAATGACCTAGTGAGGGTGGAAGCGAGATCAAGAGTTTAGTAACATCCTGGTGAACAGCTGGGCGTCAGCGCCATGTTAGTTTTGGACCCACGTGGCCCGCCTGCCTCCACTCGACCCGGCCCTCTGTCGGCTCTAGAAGCAAACTGCCGTGTGTGTGTGTGTCATATATATATATATATATATATATATATATATATATATATATATATATATATATATATATATATATAATGCGTAGTAGTAAGGAATTATGGCAGTTGTCAAAGATAAGTCGATCTAGAACTTTGTCCTTGATATTGTTGATGGGCATGTTATCATGGAGGCGAGGCCTTGGTTTAGCGATAATAGCGTCGTGGGGAGCAGCTCGTCCCTCATCTGTCTAACAAATGGCGTGTGACTAGACGAAGGTTTACC
>NC_066560.1:5745042-5800042 GCF_024679095.1 Eriocheir sinensis
CCTTTCTAAGGAGCGTAAATGAGGAGCGTGGAGCAATTTTTAGTTGTTAGCCTACTCTGACGGGAGAGGAAAAAAATGCAGTTTTCTTAGTGTAACTCAGGATCTAATAGGCATATGAAGATTTTGAGGATACCATTAGAATCCTCACTAAATTCCGCTTTGAAACATATATTCGGCTAAAAAAGTTGGCCCACAAAATTTTGAGATAGCAAGTGGGGATGAGTTGGTACTTAGGATTTATTGTCTACAAATCTCTTTACAGAGACTTGAAACGAGTTTCTATTGTTTATATATATTTTTCCTCTATTTTTATTTGCGCCCGTTCTAGTATAAGTCTTTATGAAGCCATTGATACCAAATTTATAAGGGTACGATATATCTGTGATGGTAAAATACGTACTGGAATATAGAGTTTCGCGGCGGCAAAGAAAGGCTGGTCGGGCCTGAGAGATGGATGGTGAGTGGAAGAGAAACTTACTAAAATTTTACTGTGCGTGAGAGGGTTAAAACATGAGAATGAGTCCTTCATTCTCTGATGAAGATGGTCTGGTAATGGGCAAGTTAGCATGACATGACAAATGTGATGCCCTATTGTTTGTAATTTGATTTTCATGGAATCAGAGCCACAGGTTCTGATGTTAAGGGTTATATCTGCAAATTACCTCCAACCTGCTTATTAGGCCTCAAGTGAACACTATTCAAACTGCAGATGACTGCCTCACATTAGACATAGATGGGCTGAGTACTTTGAACAGTTGTACATGGTGGATGAGTGAACAGCACTCAACTACAGGGTTACAAATAATGGATGTTGACCTACCTCTTGGCAAAACCCTACCTACTCATGACGTGGTCAGGGAAGCTGTTACAAGATTGAGGGCTGAAAATACAGATGGTGCTCGTAACATCAGTGAGAAACCAGTCCTAGCTGGAGGTGCTGTTGTGATTCATGGGTTACGTGTAATCATGACTGCCATATGGCAATCTGGTACCATTCTCTTGATTGGAAAAGAAGGCTGATCATCCATATCTGGAAAGGGAAAGGGTCATTAGTACCACATTGACTACTGTGGTACTACACTGCTCAGTGTGCTAGGCAAGGTGCTTGACATTTATCACCTGTATAGATTAGCAACCAACTGGTGAAGTTGCAGAGACCAGGGCATTCCAGATTCACACCTGGAATGTAGACAACTGACCTTATCCTAGCTCAGCACACACTGGTGGAGCACAGAGTTTCAGCAGAGGAGGCTTGCAGCCTTAGTCAATTTCAAGGAGGCATTTGATTCAGTATAATCATGAGTCATACTAATACCCTATGACTTCATGGGATTCCTGAAGGGATTGTTGGTGTATTATCTGGCCTGTTTTCATGGGGAGGGGTATTTTCTTGTTAACTGAAGTGAGGCAGCACTGTGTTCTTTTCAGCTTGTATAGTCATGGTATTAGGCATCTTTGTGAATCATCTGTTGGCAATATTAGGGGCACCGATCTTTTTATTTTATTTTATTTATTTATTTATTTATTTATTTATTTATTTTTTTTTTTTATTTTATATATATATATATATATATATATATATATATATATATATATATATATATATATATATATATATATATATATATATATATATAATATAATGCAATGATCCTCGCTGAGGTACCTACTAGAAGTTTTGGAGATGGCTCTTGGGGCCATCTTAAAGCCATCAGGACTTGCGTGTTCTGGGCCTAGACCATGATACATGTGTTTGGAGGTTTAGAGAATAACGCCAAAATCTTTGATAATTTAACATCGATTAGTGGCATGGTGCACCTTTTTGATCAGTATTAGTATTTGACTCCATAACCTCAAAGTTAGTCCCATACTATTTAACAAGCAGCTGGCCAATAAAAATATAATCAATTCAAGTTGAAGGGGTGTTCAGGTGGAATATTTTTTGTGTGTTTTGACTACCAAAGCTTTAATTTACAACTATACCTATGATTTATGCAATGAGCCAAAAAAGTTATGCCTGGATGATTTTGAGCATATTCCTCCTACTCTTCTGACTCCACTATGCCTGCTATTAAGATTTTTAAGAAGAATGTCTGCAATGCCCTCTCTAGCCTCAATCCTCAGAAGGCTTATGGACCTGATGGAGTGCCTCCTATTGTCCTTAAAAACTTTGCTTCCGTGCTGACACCCTGCCTGGTCACTTCAGTCGTCTCTCAAATAGTACGGTCTCAGTTATATACGGATTGTCATGTAAGAATATTTTTAGGATTTTTTAATTTCCCGCTTGTCGCACCAAGTTACTGGTACGAAATGCAGTTACATTTTGGGATGAGTTACGTTGTGGTAGGGAGAGCATACCACGTGAATGAGAGCAGTGTTCGCTGTATCTATCATAGTGTAAAAGAAATTCTTGCTGCAGTAACTGCCAATGCTCGTCGTTGCTATGGTAACGGCGTCTCACTCACAGCAAAATGGGGTACGCTGATCTTCCTGATGCAATGGAAGCACTTATGTGTTTGTTTGAGCTGCCATATTTGCTGATGATGTCATCAGAGCACAGAGGTGTTCCACTTCTCAAAGCCGGGAGTGGAGCGGACGTGCCAAGTTGGCAACTCGTGCTGCCGCATCACGCTTTTGAGAGCACTCGGGATGTACCGAGAGTCCCAATTCCCTCTCTCAAACGCAGCCCAGGAGTGTTTCTAGGGGGGGGCACTAATTTTATATGGATTTTCAAATAGTACGGGGGTCCTGAATCCCTAACCCCCGTACTGTTTGAGGGACGACTGTATTTGCCTGGGTGGTAGTCATTTGTGCCTCCGTTTCCCCTGCTCCTTGTTACCGCGACCAAGAGATGGGCCAGACCTAGATATCCCCAGGCTTGTCCTGGATGTCTTCAAGCGAGTAAAAAGAGTAGCCTGCCACAGTTAGTATGATTGAAGTGTTAAAGTTAATTATAGCAACCTTCATTATGTACAATACATAGTGGAACAAATTCTCGACTAAACATTTTTTTTGCTTTCAACCATGCTGTATTGTAATTTTGTACTTACCATACCATACTACATGCTTGGATTTATAATTCAGACATTCCATATATTTATTTGGAGGAATAGGGTCTCTCCATATATGATTATCCTACCATAGGTTACAGAGTTTGCCCCCCTAAGACTTGGTTCACACATTGTCGATTTAGCGTCCCGTTTGGTCCACACCTAAAAGATTTTGAGAACGTGATCAGTTGTGGCCAACTGCACCCTGGCTCATGCCGTCTTTGGCCTGAACAAGTCTCCACTGCGCCAGACCCCCAACTCAACTGAAGTTGGGTCAGCCGGGGATCAGCCTGCATTAGGTGGGGGTCCACATCTGGCTGTGATGCACGAACAGTCCCACTTGACAGGGCCAAGCGGCAGTAGAACTCAGGATGCCGCTTGGCAATGTCCTGACAACCATCCTGTCTAGTCGCGATCGGCCCCGAATGTTTTGAACTTTCTAAGAAAACAGCCCGCTTGCCACCAGTTGGTGGCAACCCCACATGCCCGCCCAGTGCGTTTACCGCTGACCATGGCCACGGTGCCATGTGTTTTGTCCTGTTTTCGCTGACGGGACCGAACAGAACGCTAAGCGGGCTATGTGTGAACTCAGCTTATGAAGTGTAGGATGAAGGTTATTAGTTTCACTTGAAATTACTGTATTTCCTGCCATTTAAGACACTTTTTTCCAAAAATGAAGATTCGAAAAATCACCCTGCATCTTATACCCCAATAGTTAGGTTTTGGTATGCCTAGGAGATATTGTTACTGGTATGAAAACAACATCTATAACACCTCCGTTTCACACAATTGTTAACAGATGTCCCCAGTGTAAAATATACCATATTTTGCGGTGTGTAATGTGCACTTTTTTCACTCCGAAAATGTCAAAAAGTTACCCCTGCGCGGTATACACCGAAGGTACAAATTTTGATTGATTTATATAGTGAATAGTGTGATGCAGTTGAGAAGGAAAGTGTGGATAAGTAGAAGAAAGGAGGAGGACATGTGAAGCGATAAAACGTACAGGTCACAACTAGTAGATGCGCCGCACGTGGGAGCCGAGGCGCGGCGTGAACACAAAACACAAAATACAATACCGCTGCGGCGCACCAGTCACCATCGTGCCGGGTACCTTGGCAGTGATGGTTCAAGCGGCTATTACACAGGAACAATATTGGTGGAGCAGGGTGCTGCCTGACGTGACTGCTCGGCAACCGTGGGGCGGATTCAGGCAGATTAGTCTGAAGATTTCTGCTGTGCAGCTGACATTTTCTGTGATACATGTTCGAAAGAACGGATATCCGTAGATGACTAAAGTGTTTATTGTAAATGCATTTTTGTTTCTCATTGTAAAAATAACTATTAAAACATAATATGATTGACAAATTAACCAACATCAATTTTTACTTAAAAGTGTGTATACGGTCCCTGAAAGTCGAGATCAAGACCAAGATTGCCCATCGAACGTAGCATCCCTGTGTGATTAGTTCCCTCTGTACTTCAGCGAAAGTTACCGCCTGCACATTGTGCTGTGACTGAATCTACCAACCAACCCTTTTGTTTACCATTTCAAAGTCACAGCTGCTCAGGGTAAGAGCAGTTTAATTCTTCAACCAACAGTGGAACACTGAACACAGAGAAGGGCACAGAGCAACATTTGGTATCATAGTCATAATTGTAAGTAAGGTGGCCAAATGAAATACTACATACATATTAAGTTCAAGGAAAATGTTGAATTATTTTTTCCTAAATATATTTCGCTACATTATAGGTTCGGCTCATACCTCGGTGCATCTTATATGGCAGAAAATACAGTATATACCAAATTTTATAGTGAGTTAGTTGGCATGAAGATTGGGCAAAAGGCTGCTGCAGACAACGATCATGACACAGATTTTGAGTAATTCCAGGTCTCGCATAAAAAAAATTGTTTAACGTAGTTCATTGAAGAATGAGTATCTTTTGAATGTCATTCTTAAGTTACATGTTAACTGTGCCATTAATTACAACAGATAACTATAAAAATGCGTTCTTTTCCACAGGCAAACGTCCGAAGGGCCCTCGTGAAGAACCTGCCCCACCACCACAGGACACCGTTGATGACGGTGCTGCCCAGACCCAACAACCACAAGTTGCAGTGCAGCCACAGAAGACAGCTCCACACACTGTCCAACAGCCTGTTCACAAATATGCTGTCCAAGTGCAGAATACCAAAGAAAAGGAAAAGAAAGAAAAGACTCCAGAACCACAAGTCCAGGCTAAACCTCAGCCACCTCCAGCACTTAAGACCTCCCCCTCTCCACCACCTGTCAAGGAGCCTGTCCCTCCTGTGGCTCCCTCAGCCACCAACAGCGACGAGAAAGAGAATGAACCAGAACCAAAGGAGAAGGAAGTCAACAATGTAGAATGTGAAGTCAACAATGTCCATGAAGAGAAGGAGGAGGCTGCAGTGGATGAAGAGGAGACAGATGATCAAGAAAAGAAGGAAGATGGACCACAGTTAAAATACAGTTATAAAGAGGGTAAGAATATTTTTTCCCAATTTTGTATATTTGTCATGTAAGTTTGAATAGTAGCCCTACCTGTGTTTTTGCTCTATATATTAACTCATTGTTTGACTGCTTGTTAAACAAAATTTGCATTGTACTACATTTTTGTTTAAAAGAACTAACATTTGATAGGGAAATTTGAAACAATAACTAGCTTCTCAGTAAGTATCAGAGTCATTTTGTACTACTATTCTTGTGCATTTATCATTATCAGATCAGTGGAGTCCTGTAAATCCAGATGGAAAGCGTCAATATGACAGGAGATTTCTATTGGAGCTTCAAAACAATCCCCTTTCCCTAAAGAAGCCTGAATCTCTGCCTAACTTGGAGGTGGTGCGAGATGGGCCTGGACGGGTATGTATCCCTGAAGAAAGTGTTTTATGATTGCTTCTTTGATTTCAGTCATTTAGGCATGAAGGCCCCACAAGGACTAATTCCTGTGTACCAGGCATGTTTGGAATGCAGTAACTATAGTCTGTTTCACTAGGATATTAGAGGCAGCCACACCTCATGTTCTTAATTTTGACTGGCCAAGTGGCAGCCAATCACCGCACTGAAAAGGTTAAGTTCGCTTGGCCCAGGGAGCTCAAACTGCCTCGTAGTGCTATGGAATGCATGAAAAAAAAATTTCTACACCCTAATATTACCATGAAATATTAACCCCTTCACTACAGCTGGGCAAAAACAGCGCCCCGCGCTGTATCCGAGATTGCCGTGCACGCCAAATTTCAAATGTCGTTATTGAATATAACAAGTTTTCAGCCATAAACTCAACATAATCATCATGTATTATATATGAAAACATGCAAAATTAAATGGTGCACATAAAGAAACTCACTATGGCCAAGCCCAAACAGTGCCCCGCGCCGTATCCGGGATCATCACACGCGCCAAATTTCAAATGTCGCTATTGTATATAACAAGTTTTCAGCCATAAACTCAACATAATCATCATGTATTATATATATGAAAACATGCAGAATTAAATGGTTCACATAAAGAAACATAAATTAATTGATAATTTTGAGATGTAAGCATAAACATAGATAAAATAACTCTTATATTGGCTAGAGCGAGGCAGGACGCAGTATGTGCATCCTCAGATATGGTACGGGGCACGCAAGGACGCAGTATACGCGTCCTCGTGTTGAAGGGGTTAACTTAATGCAATTTTACCATTGAACATGTATAGTGCCTTATGTGTCAAGGATTATGATGAGACAAAAAATAGTCATAAGTACATTGTTAACTTGAATATTTCAAAAAATATAAACTTGATTTTATTGTATAAGAAAAATCTTTTCATTCATCACATGTCTACGAGAAAAAAGAATTTGTCTTGTGTTATAGAAAGAATGTTATAGATAATGATTCATTGATGGCAATGCTACTAAGAAAACACAGGCAGGCCTTGTAGTACTCTAGATAGTATTAGAAAACTAAGAGCATTGTGCCGAGTCGCAATGCCAGTGGGCAAGTTGGCAGCAAATTAATGGGTTCTGCGCGATGATTGGCTGCCACAGAGCTAATCAAAATCAAGTGAAAAAAAGAGAAGTCGTGGCTGCCTTTAATATCTTATTGAAACAGACTATAGTAACTACTGTATTTATTTATTTTGTATTTTATTTTATTTATTTATTATTATTATTTTTATTTTATTTTTTATTTTTATTTTTTTATTTATTTATTTATTTTATTTATTTATTTATTTTTTTTTTTTTTTTTTTCCCACCCAATTTTAGTAGTTGTAGGGGAAAACATATGACAGGGTGCATGTAAATACATTTTTTACTGAAATAAAAGTCACCATTTTCTCAGTTTGTGTGACCATAATATTTCACAGCTGCCCTGTTACCATGTTTTTGGCATAGTCTACAGTAGCTTATTCCTAAAAGGCAGGAATGTTCTGACATTTTCCCGAAAATTGTGCACTTTCCATTATCAATTTCATGGCTCTGCCTAAACCAATTGCCACAAACCTGAAGTCTGTCATGTTGTATTTCCATGGTGATGTGATGAAGTCCAGTAACTTTTAGTTCGCAGCTGCCATTTGTTCAGAGCGCTGCGTAGGTTGTGAGTGGCACAGTGTGGCAAGCAACCCTCTCTCAACCCTCATTACCCTCGTATTTTTAATTTGATAACCCTTAAGGGTAGTGGGATGCATCTTCAGGTCACTCAGCCCTCACAATTGCTCTCACACTTTGAGCTCTTTTGGGAGCAAGAGGCTTATGAGGAGTCGAGGTCACTGGCCATGGATACTCAGGTGCAGAATCAGATGTGGAAGAACCAAGAACCTCTCCTCCTGCCATCATTGTTAGTCACTGAAACACTGAAAATGGCATGGAGGAGTTGTTTGGCAGCCCAGGAGTCACACTGACCCAAAAAAATTCCCTCGCTGACTTTTATATTATGGCGGAAAAAGGCAGACTGGAAAAAACGGTCACCAGCCATGGATTTGAATTCCATGGGCAATTTACCATAGAAAAAAGAAATAAGGACCACTGTCATAGCCCTACTATGTTTAACCATATCAGCCCTGTGTTCTGTTTATACTGAGCACCTCTACCAAGCAGTGTGCCTACCCTAATATATCTTTTCCTTTACACTCCAGAGACAGTTCCTTGTTATTTTAAATTACTGTTCACATTCAGCAAGTGTTTCATGCAAATGAGGTTTGTAATTACTGATTTAAACAGACCTTAAGATCCTTTTCTAAAGAGTTGTGTGTTTACAAGGATTCCATTCAAAAGTAATGGTAATAAATAGCCTAGTGATATTAACAGTAATACCTTACAACTAATAATGGTAACCTGCCTATATAAATAGTAATGGAAGCCTTGTAATAGACACCATGTCTGCTTCAGGTATAATGATTTGATTATCAAATTAGCTCAGAATTTGTTTTGTTTCCTTTATGCAGCCCAAGACCTTCGACCCACGGGGTTCCATGGCACATGCTGGGAATGGTCCCGACTTCATCCCTGATTACGTCAAGTCAAGTCTGGGGAATAAGGTATGAGAGTTGTTTGAATTTTAAAGGTGTATCATCGATCAGTACCAGAATGTGGCTTCAATAAATAAATGGATATTTACCGGCTGTTCTATCTCTGCGGTGGTAGACGGTCACTGCTCTTCCCCTAAACCTATCAACAGTGGCATTCCACAGGGCTCTGTCTTATCACCCACTCTCTTCCTGTTATTCATCAATGATCTTTCCATAACAAACTGTCCTGTCCACTCATACGCCGTCGACTCCACTCTGCATTGTTCAACTTCTTTCAATAGAAGACCATCACAACAGGAAGTACACGACTCCAGACTGGAGGCTGCAGAATGCTTAACCTCAGACCTTGCTATCATTTCCGATTGGGGCAGAAGGAACCTTGTGTCCTTCAATGCCTCAAAAACTCAATTTCTCCACCTATCAACTCAACACAATCTTCCAAACACCTATCCCCTATTCTTCGACAACACTCAGCTCTCACCGTCTTCAACACTAAATATCCTCGGTCTATCCTTAACTCAAAATCTCAACTGGAAACTTCATATCTCCTCTCTCGCTAAATCAGCTTCCTCGAGGTTGGGCGTTTTGTATCGTCTCCGCTAGTTCTTCTCCCCCTCGCAGTTGCTATCCATATACAGGGGCCTTGTCCGCCCTCGTATGGAGTATGCATCTCACGTGTGGGGAGGCTCCACTCACACAGCTCTTCTGGACAGAGTGGAGTCTAAGGCTCTTCGTCTCATCAGCTCTCCTCCTCCTACTGATAGTCTTCTACCTCTTAAATTCCACCGCGATGTTGCCTCTCTATCTTCTATCGATATTTCCACGCTGATTGCTCTTCTGAACTTGCTAACTGCATGCCTCCCCCCCTCCCGCGGCCCCGCTGCACACGACTTTCTACTCATGCTCATCCCTATACTGTCCAAACCCCTTATGCAAGACTTAAGCAGCATCCTCACTCTTTCATCCCACACGTTGGTAAACTCTGGAACAATCTTCCTTCATCTGTATTTCCTCCTGCCTACGACTTGAACTCTTTCAAAAGGAGGGTATCAGGACACCTCTCCTCCCGAGATTGACCTTTCTTTCAGCCACCTCTTTTGATTCTTTTTTGGGAGCAGCGAGTAGCGGGTGGGGCTCTTTTTTTTTGCTGTCTTTGTAAAAAAAAATTTTTAAATTAAGCCAAAAAAATCATGAAATATGTTATACAGAATTAACATAGCCCAGTGTGAAAAATTAGGCAGATCATGGTTCTTGAAATATTAGGATGCTGTAAATTCTTTGGTAATTATTTGAACAAGAACATTGTTCATTTGTATGATTATGTTTTTACAGGATTTGTTAAATTTGATACATTTGTTAAATGTTACTTCTGTCCATCCTTTCTTGCATCCCCATTGCAGAGTGACCATACCCTATTTTCTGCTTTGGCCACATTGTTGTTCTAGGGTTTTCATTGCTGGACTGTTGGATGGAATGGACTGTAGCCTGTTGGGGAGGGAAACTCAAATGAAATAGAACCAAATTTTTTTTGGCAGCTGAGAAGGGAAATGTTTTATTTTCACTGCTCTTTGTAAGTGAAGCAAGTGGAGCTTATTAACTGCATACAGTAGTGCCAAGGTTGTGTGAGAGAGAGATGAGTGCAGTGTGACACTGTAGCAATAGCATGTCAGATGAAGGGTGCAGTCAGCACCTGACTCCACTGGCTGAGTGGCATCTACACACTTCTTTCAAGCCTATTTCATCTTGAAGAGAAAGAATTAGCATTGACTGAAATAAGACTTTTTGCCAAACTACTTAAGGTTCAATTAGGTGTAGGATGAAAAGGCCTCATTAGCAAGAAACAACATAATTAGCTTCTGTGAGGTGTAAGTATTACCAGGTTTGTCTGGGATTGGGGAAACAGTGCTGTAATATATTGATCACAGCACAGATAGTTTGTCAATGCAAGTAGCATTTGGGATAAGAAATAGGTGAATTGGCTAATTTCCCTTTTGGCTAATATTAATGGTGTTTGCTTGGCTTTACAGCAACCAAGAGCAGTTGGTCGTAACAGTCAGCAGCGACCACGCGAGGCTGGTGGACCAGTGCCGCAGGGAAGAGGAGGACGCGGGCAGGGGAAGATCATTGTTATCGCCTCCACCACCCGAGAGCCAAAGCTTAAAACAACTGAGAATGCATGGAAGCCCTCAGCCAAAGAAGCCAGCAAAACTGCTGCTGATGATGCTCAGGTAAATATACCTTGACTACTAGTTTTTAGTGGTTCTGCCTCTTACACCTTGGAGCATTCATTATTGAACATTTTGTTTGGTTTAGCACTGCATAATGAAATTGCATGCTTCTAGTTGTTATTGACATTTCATTAAGACAAAAATTTTAAAATTTATTTACAGATTTTGAAGGTGATGAGAGGTATTCTCAACAAGCTCACTCCTGAAAAGTTTGGGAAGCTTGTGGATACAGTCAAAACTATGCCCATCAATACAACGGAAAGGTTATCTGCTGTTATTGACCTCATATTTGAAAAGGTTGGTTGTAACTTATTCTCTACATTGTGTTACTCCTTTTTGATGTTTATAATGTTATAGCTGAAAACTGAATTCTATTTATAACAAGGAATTTTGTTTCCCAGGCTGTGGATGAGCAAAGCTTTTCATCGACTTACGCCCAATTGTGCCAAGTTCTTTCATTGATGTCCGTTCGAGGGAATGGCAATGAAGCTAATTCTGGCAAGCAGCAGGAGGTGAAATTCAGGAACCTCATAATCAACAAATGCCAGAAAGAGTTTGAAAAGGACAATACAGATGCCTTTAGAGCAGAGAAGTCAAAAGAAATTGATGCATGTTCAGATGTAAGTAGCATATTATTGTATTTGAATTATTAATTTAGCAAATGCACATAAGTTAGAAAGTTAATTGCACAATAATAGTGTTATTTGAGAATTTTGTTCGAGTATTTCAGAATTTTTTGTTCCATTGAATTTGTATGTATATGAGGAACCTCTCATCGTTGACCTTAGTTTTACAGGTAGTCCCAGTTTCAACCATTGGATTTATTCCCCCTCCCTTTCACACTTATTGGAAATTTCTTCTTTAGAAAGGATATTATTAATGATTCAAGACTTTCTTTTCAGCCTGATAAGAAAGTAGAACTAGCAGCAAAACTGATGTATGAAGAAACAAAAATGAGGAAGCGGTCTGTAGGAAACATTAGGTTTATCGGAGAGTTGTACAAGCTGCGCATGTTGACGTCTCCCATCATGATGCGCATCATTGGCACGCTATTAGAAAGAGGAGATGAAGAGTCCTTAGAGTGCCTCTGTAAGCTTCTAACAACAATAGGAAAGATTCTTGAAGCTCAGTGTGGCACACAGCAGAAGGCAATGGTATGCATACTTTCTCAGTTTCTTGATTTAAGTGCTGTTGTTTCATCAAAGTAGGTTAAGGTGATAATTGATATTGACCTGTGTGCTTCAGATAACTTGAGGCTTGTGGCAGAGAACTGGGTAAATATAAACCAAATATGAGACTTGCAAAACACCATGGAATGTATATTGGCATGCTACTTTCATAATCATATAGTCACTAGTACTTTTTTTATTTCAAATACAGGAGGTCCTTGACTTACGGTGGAATTCTGTTCCTAATGATGTGTACATTATATTATTAGCTAGTTTTAGCATCACACTCAGGGGGAGAGGGAGACAGAGAAAGGATAAACCAAACTGACCATATTTTAGAGCTGGGTCATGTATGGTGGATTGCCACATGTCACTATGGCTTACAATTAACTCACATTTGGAGATGTGCAGGTTGGACAATACTGGCCTTACCGACCTTGTGACACAACTTGTTGGGACATAAATAGATGTACTGAAGCACTCAGGTTAATGAAGTACTTTGACAAACAAAGATGCTAATGCCTTCAGCATTGGTTACAAGCTAAGTAAATTGAGGTTCAGGAAGAATGTAAGGTTGGAATTGGTTTAGAAAGTGTAGTAAATGACTTTAATAAATAAAAAAAAATGTATTTGGATGTTTTAAATGTAGAGAATTGGTTCTCGGGTACTATTTTGTGTAAACTGTCATATTTCAATATTAATTCTTAGGTACTTTTTTATTGTAAATCAGGTGTTTCATCATATGTGACAATTGCTAAGGCAGTTGCCTCAGGCCAGTAGAGGCCTTTATTGGAAATTTCTAGTACAGCCACATTAATGAATTTATCTCCCTTGTCAGTCTGAGCTGGACAAGTACTTCAAGATAATGGATAAGATTGTTCAAGAACGTCAGACAGTCACCAGAGTGAGATTCCTCATGATGGATGTAATTGACCTACGGCAAAATCAATGGGTGCCGAGAAGAGAGGACAACAAACCAAAGACTAAGGCTCAAGTTCAGGAGGCAAGTTAATTTTTTTAACCTGTTCACTTCTTGTTGCTTGTATGTAAGAAAGCAGTGTGTGTGTGTGTGTGATATGCTATGGTATACCTGTTGATACCAGGGTTAGCACTTAGTCTTTTTATTCATATACATATAAGTAAATCGGTTAAAATGAGCAGTTGAAAAGTAATTTTGAAACATTAGGTTTGAAGTGTTATTGTGTGGGTTGTTTTGTGTAGGTATGTTTTGTCAGCCTGAGATACAAAGGATAATGACCCCCAGACACTCCTTTCCATTTACCGTTTACCGTTGATGAGGTTTCAGGCCCCACTCCACTGTCAGCGCAGCGCTCCGCAGGGCCGTCAGCAATAATGATGTTAGCCTCATTAATAATCCTTGATATGCACTTATTCACAACGTTGTAGTGACTGAGTGAGTCTTAATTGCTTTCATGGATAGCCTACTGATGTCCTTTTAATAAACATGGCATCATTATAGTCACTTGGCCATGTTTTGGTTCATGCTGATTACAATATCTCCTTTTTATAGTATCACAAATATCCATTGTTTCATTCCATTTGTCTGATATTTTCTTTATATTCTCTCGATTCAATGTCCAACGATTATTTCGAACTCGCTGAACATTTATTACACACAATTTATCTTCGAGCCTCAAACACCAATTAATAGCCATGATCGGTTATGTTATGAATTCTCTCAATTTCAGTTTAAAGAACTACACAACACTGGTCATTCGCTGAGTGGTTGATTTCAGGCTTCTTGTACTTCACACAATCTTTGCATTTCCTCTCAGCCATGGAGCAGTCTCTTGATTTATGATCACCAGCACACTTGTAACATTTTTGGGCTTCTCCTTTGTTCTTGGTGCAGTTGGCCTCAAGATGGCTGTATCTTTGACAATGGTAACATATGATTGCATGGTATCTATCTCTGTGTACACTCCCCATTCCAGTTTTATCTTGTCCTGATGTTTATGAATCAACTTTTTAACAGTTGGATCACATTTCAAAATATAGCGCATTGTGCCCACACTAGCAGCAGGCTTGCTAAAAATCTTCTCAATTTACCCCTCAACTTCAGGAATCAAGTGTAGGAACTCATTCCTGTTTAACCCCTTCAACACGAGGATGCATCTTTGCGTGCTCCGTACCATATCCAAGGACGGGTCTCCTTCGTCCTGGCTCGCTTTAGCCAGCATATGAGTTATTTCTTCCTGGATATTGTACGATAGTTTTTAGGATGTAGGTCGTATATGATAGTGTCTTATTTGACTTTCAATGTTATTGTGTAAGAACGTTAGTGTCTTGTGCGCATTTGTACTTCACAGTAACAGTCAATTCTAACAGAAAATAACAAAAATTATGAGAAACCTCCATTCGTAAATCTTGAATCAGTAATCTGAATGCCTTGTAATGCCTGGGAAACCTCATTTTTCATCTCGGTAGCCTTTTTGTCTTGATCAGAGACCTTCACAACAAGGAGATTCTTCTTCCTCTTGCGTCTGGCTACGTCGGCAAAACTGGCGCAAGCCGACTCTGCCTGCTCATCACAAATCACGCCTGCCATCATACTCTTTGACACTGGACATCTGAGATTCAACCTCATCTTTAACCACAGATATTTCTTTAGATAATTCTTGCTTGAATTTATCCAATTTTTCAACAATGATGGTAGCGAGAGACGCTTTATGAAGACATGGAGTGCAAATCCAATTTATTTTAGGTACGTTATCCTGCTTGACTCCAGTCAAATTAGCACACTTCACATGACACCACTTTGGACACAAACAGCATGTAATCCACTTCTTGCCTGTAAAATCTTCACAGACACAACAGGGATCTCTCAGACTCCTGGTTCTGCCTGACTCGGCAGTTCCAAGGAGCAAGGAGCTGCATGTCCTCACCCTACCCCTCTAACTCGCACACTTTTTTTGCCACTCCCAGTAGGTGTTTTGTTGCTGTTGTCCTCTCACTACTAAGGAGAAACAGAGACAGAGGCACTTAGTTCTGAGGTGGTCTTGAACAAGTTTCTTCAGATACACTTGAAACCCCTTTGTTTCACTCTTAAAATACATTTTAACTGATTTACATATAAATATGAAAAATAGATAAATAAATAGACCCCCACCCCCACCCCCCCCTCCCCCCCTCCACACACACACACACACACACACACACACACACACACACACACACACACAAATATAAAGGTCTCCCAACAAAACAGGATTGGGGTGGGGGGCATTTTGTGGGTGCTGAGGCAGCCATACCTCCCACCACAGGCATGATCACCATCCTCAATTTATCCTGTTCACTACACCCCTGTGCAGACATCCAGCTACTAGTAGTGTGTTCAGTAGTCCTGCATATTGCCACACAGCTCTGTTTGCTTATAGAACCTTTGCGTATGCTCTTCCAGGAAGTGAAAAGAGAAGAGATTGAGCAGCAGATGGCGTTAGCGAATAATCCTGGTCGGCGGGATGATCGGGACAGAGAAAGGGACCGCAGACGGCCGAGAGAAAACCGTAGCTCACAGATGTCTGACGAGGGCTGGAGTGTGGCATCTACCAAGGGAAGGCAGTTTGACTCTGCTCGATTGAAGACCTTCAGTAGGGTGAGTGCTTTTAGACCTTTCCATATTAATGAAATGCTTCATATTGGTGAGGTGTACTCAACTTTTTTCTCATTCCTGTAGAAGGGTAGATGCAAGCAAATTTACCTAATAAATTAGTGGAAGTATAAAAGTAAGGTTTTGTTATAAAAAATAAAAAAGCAACATCAGAGCACATTTTCCTTTTCAGCCTGGTTCTGGTGTAATGGAGCTGACGTTAAGAAGTAACTTCGGGGATTGGGGGCGCGGCAGCTCAGGTGGTGGCTTGAAAGATCACAATGAAAATAAACAGCAGGAAAGCAATCGCTTCAATGTACTGATGGACAGCCCGAGTGGCAGTGCAATTGCAGGAGACAACAGGAGAAATGCTCCTGCAATGGGGTGAGTTAATGATACATTGGGAGGCTGCTTTGAGTGTATCAAAACAAGAGGCAGGAGGGTAAGATGTCTGGGCAAATAGAGGTTTGGGTCAGAAATAAACATCTATTCACTGTGGCCATGTGGATGTTATGAATAAAACAATTAAATGTTTCATAGTACTTAGGTTCTAGGACTTAATATAGTAAAGAATTTATGCAATTTTCATTCTGTATATACATGTTCATATTTTTACTTGTGGGAGAGTGGAATGGAAGTGAGTTGGCAGAAGTTTTGCAGATATACAAATAATGGGTGTGGGAGTGTATATATTACAACAGGATAATGTTTTCACTAGTGGTAATATTGATGTTCCCTCAGCAGTAACCGGTTGGCTCCTGGTGGAGGGCCTGCACGGCAAGGAGGCTTTGGCAGCAAGAGTATGCCACCTCTCAATGACAAGGAAAGTGCCATCTCTGCTGTCAAAAAGTTTGTTGCTCCAGGTGTGTATTGTTTTCTTATTCCGTTTTATTTTAGTGACAGCTTTTTGGAAGATTTCAGCTTCATTTACTTTACTTTTTCTTGGTAGTTTAACCCTTTTACGCACCAAAAGTTTAATAAGTTTCTCTTTCCACTGCAACATCCGTCTGGGGCTTTTTTTTTTTTTTTTTTTTTTTTTTTTTTTTTTTTTTTTTTTCCCCCCCCTCCCCACCCACGAGTATTCTTTTTTCCTGGCATTATTATATATCATTGGTTTTGGGAGAGATTATTCTGCCTTATGAAAGAAAAAAATATCAAGAAATGCAAATAAATAGCGAAGTTTACTGACAAAAAAAATTAAAGGGACGACAGTCGTGCTAATTAGTTTATTTTATAGGTCTAGTTTGGATCTTTGACACGATTCTGAAAGATACTTTATTTTTGGTGAAGTTTTCAAAGATTTTGACGTGATTTGAGTCAAAGGCTCGGATATAGGCGATTCCATTTTGACGTGAATCGCATCGTGATGCGTGAAAGGGTTAATATTGTGAACTTGAATATATCAGGTTTTCTTACAATGTAGAAATCAAATCAATGTCTATTCAGATTTTTTTTTCTTATTACATTTGCACTATTAAGTATATTATTGTATGCCAGCCACAAAGTTTCATTGTGAGGTAATCCAAAGTACATGTGCACTGCATAAAGTGTCCTTCTGTATGCCAGTCATGTGGATTCATTGAGGTGAATATTCCAATCCCTCCCTCATTTTAGACCGAAGCAAGTCAACTAGTCGTCCAGAATCCAGAGATAACTCTATACCTCGAGAACCTGAACCAACGAGACAGTATTCCCCTGTTGATGTTGAAGCTTTCGGGAAGATAGCCATCGCGATCATAGATGAATATACACATAACAGTGATCCTGAGGTAAGGTCTTTAAGTTGTATTTCCAGGTTGTTATTGTAAGAGACTTCAATTATTGACAAAAAATGGGAAGATACATTTTTTTGAGTCATGAAGTTTTCTTGATGCTGAATCTTAGTCATTCTGTGAGCTGCTGCAATGATATTTGAGAGGTCTGTAAATTATTGATGATTTTATTTTATTAGACTTTCCACAATCTACTGCTGATGACCAACATTTTTTTTTTAGCATTGACACATGTATCTCTTTTCAGGAAGCAAAATTGTGTGTGAAGGAGAAGTTTACTCCTTCAACAGTCAAGTATTTTGTACAGTTTTCATTGGAATGGGTTCTTGATCGTGACACCAAGCGAAGAAAAATGGTTGGGCAGTTGTACCACGACCTCATCCTTGAAAAACTACTGACGGTGGATCAGCTGCTGGAAGGGTAGGTGGCAGTGTGTTATGTGGCTTTCAGTAGTATATTAAGTAGATAAGTACTCTTACAATTAAGCCAATAAGCCATGCAGCACCATGGAGCATGCCAATATGTATTTTCTTAATTGAAGTTAAACCCAGTCCATTTCCATGTTACCTTTTGGCAGAGGTTGGCTGTTCCCTAACGTCTTGTTTAATTGCATCTGATGCTTATAAATGGTATCTATTTTCAGGTCACAAGAGTGTCTAAGTATGGTGGAGGACTTTGAAATTGATATTCCACAAGTTTGTGAATACCTGGGTGAAGTGTTTGGTAAGTGTACCTCAATTATTATTATTTTGTTGAAGCAATGCCCTGTGTCCTTCCAAGAATTAGCAGTGCATGGTGAACAGATAAGAGGCAGTTGAGGGCAAAATAACTTGTAATAAAATATAAACTACAGTAGATACAAGAAAGTGATGGGTGCTTAGCATTCCTTGGGAGGATGATACTGAAAAAGACACCAAGGGAGTGCATATTAGTGTGGTTGATTGAGTTTGGATATGTATTGAAAATAAATAAGGATGACTGAAGCTAGTGTATGTAGTTAAGAGGTGGTATCAGGGGGAGGTAACCTTTAAAATGGATGTGTATTAGAGAGAGAGTGAGAGTGAGTACTTGAGGGTTGGAAGGCAATGGATTGAATCTGCTGAGAGGGAGTTCTGGAACGGGATATTTGAATCCCTTCTGCCCTCGCCACTCCCTCTGGGAGTTATCATTAGAAAGGGTGCTGGAGTTTGTAGACATTATTCTTCAAACTCTATCCATCTAAATGTTGTTTTTCTCCCTAACAGCTCCCTGCCTCAATGACAGTGCTGTGTCCATACACAGATTAATAGATTTGGCCCAGTGTGCTGGAAACAGGAAGGAGCATATATTTGCTTGGATTTTGTCCAAAGCAGCAATGATCATGGTAAGCATAGCAGGAGGTTTTGTTCAGACTTGCAGTTACTGTCACCAGTGACCAAAGAGCCCACCAATCATTTTGTCAAGTTGATTATAGTTCTATCAGTCACATATGTTTGAGATTCTTTCTTACTTTTCATTGTATGTCAATCTTATCTGTACCTGATTCACAAAGCATCTCAAGTTTTTAGTTTGCAGTTTACAAAATACTTTAGCAAGTCCCAGTTCTCTGTGACAAAGGGTGGGACTGCACCACATCTATTTGCAGGAATTTATCAGGAATATTCATTAATTTCCATTTGCTCTCTCAGAGTCCAAACAAGGTGTCTGATCTGTGGAATTCATCTGGTCTCAGCTGGTCTTCCATAGTACCCCAGAGTACCAACTTGGAAGAATTCCTGGCCAAACACGTGAGTTCATTTGTTTGTCAGGGCATATCATTTAACCCCTTCACTACAGCCAGGCCAAAACAGCGCCCCGCGCCATATCCGGGATTGCCGCGCATGCCAAATTTCAATTGTCGCTGTTGAATATAACAAGTTTTCAGCCATAAACTCAACATAATCATCATGTATTATATTTGAAAACATGCAGAATTAAATGGTGCACATAAAGAAACTCACTACGGCCGAGCCGAAACAGCGCGCTGCGCCATATCCAGGATTGCCGCGCACGCCAAATTGAAAATGTTGCTATTGAATATAACAAGTTTTCAGCCATAAACTCAACACAATCATCATGTATTATATTTGAAAACATGCAGAATTAATTGATAATTTTGAGATGTAAGCATAGATATAGAGATGAAATAACTCGTGTATTGGCTAAAGCGAGCCAGGATGCAGTATGCGCATCCTCGTATATGGTATGGGGCACGCAAGGACGCAGTATACGCGTCCTCGTGTCGAAGGGATTAAAACAGTTTCATTGAATGAGAGTTTTCGAAAAGAACCATTAGCTCTGATGATTGCGTACATGACTATTATTTCCTAAAGTGGTATTTTAAATGTAAGAGAATAGATACTTTAAATCTGAATGCCATTAATTCTTTTATTAATTTCTTTTCATCTGTATGTCATTTTTAGTGTAGTTTTTATATAACTATGCTAATGGGCTCAATGCCAGTGTTGCTACCAGTGACAGGCCAGTTCTGGAAAGTCTCCTTTTCAGCTGTTATATTTGTAAGCTTTCTAGTGACTGCTGACACATAATAGGATATTGAGGTTTGGATCATAAGTGTGATTGATAATATTCAAACAAAAAATGTACATTTTCAGCAAGTGGAGTTCACTATGGACAAAAATAAGACTGGGAACCAGAGTGGCTGGAACCCTCAGAAGGTGGAGGCAGAGTTCCTTAAGCTGTTCAAGAGAGCATCAAATGACGAAATCTTTGGATGGATTGAGGTAAGTTGAAATGCAGTGAATCAAGGATGGAGTATTCTTATTTAAATAATTATTGATAGAAATCAAAGTATTATCATTCATATTCAAATAAAAAGGAAAAGTATTTATAATCTGTCATGTAATCATCGTGTATCGTGCAGGTTCATGAGCTTATTTTACTGTTGCATAACTTTAGAACGTTACTATACCCAGTTATGTCAAGAAGGTATTTTTCAATGAAAAGTATTTGTGAAGTATTTGTATACGTGTTCGAATACACAACTCTTGTATTCACTCTATCCCTGAAGTGAATGGCAACCAAAACAAAAGTAGTGCCCCAAAAAAGTTTTCATATGACTTTCTTTGGACACTGCTACCACTTACATGTCCAATACAGTTTAGGCTGTGATATATTTTTGTGTTGGTTCCAGAAGAAAAAAATATATAGCTTGCCAGATTGTTTATACCTTTTTATATAAACTTGTTAGCTTGATATGACTCACATTAATCCCCACCAATATCAGATTTATCTAATATTGGAGTCAAGACATTCTGCCAGCTTGGTTTTTAACTCTTCATGGTTTTATATAAGGCATGACTTAGTGGGGGTTTAGTATGTTTGCAATGATTCAGCGAGTATAAAAAAATTACATGGCTATAATGGATTTTATTTTCTACCTCTAATGGTCTGTATTGATGTGATTTGCATTTTCCAAATGAAATGCAGTAAGATTTAACATCATTATTATCTTGCAGGCAAACATTGGAAATGATGCCAAGAGCAGCAAATTCATTCGTGCCTTGGTCACCGCCTTAGTGGAGAGTCAAGCTGCAAGTAAGTTAATGTTTTGTTGTGCTTATTTTAATAGAAATGTTGAGTGTTTGGTGTTTGAATGTGTAATGGATCTTGGTTCATAGTGCTCACCTTCGATTTGACTAAAATCTGCAGTGTTTTGTTTTTCCAATTGTTAAAGTTTCAAAGGCTGGAGTTTTTTCCTCCTTGGCTGGTGGAATTAATACCACTAATTTCATCTCCAGTATTTTTCATTGTAGTGTGTTGGGTGAGGATAAAATAAGAAGTTACTTTTTAGAGTAGGGGTTTATTCCAGTAATGTGAAGAATGAAGTCATTAACCTACCTTCTATCTTTTTCCCGCTCAGCTTCAAATGATGGTTCTTCTATTCGTGTGTGTGAGGACTTTGAAGAGAAAATGAAGAACCGCCTGGCTGTGGTGCTGAAGTATGTTGATGGAAATGAAATTTTGGAGATGCAGTGTATCTATGCCCTCCAAGCCCTATGTGTTAAGCATCAATATCCTCAAGGTAAGATAAGAAGTTTGTCTTCCCCAGTAGACTAGGCATAGTCAGAGCTAAGAAAGGCAATGAAAAAGTTAAAGTTGTACGAAAGTAGATATGGAGACAGGACAACACAAGCTTAGCTCAGATTCTCTACTACAATTAGGTTAACACATGCAAGCATCATTTAGATTTTATGAACCTAATACAGCTTAACCCCTTCGCTCCGGTGACACCGACATTGGCATCCAAAGGCGTCACCGTTAATCCTCTTCTGAACCTCTTAATTCTCTTCCATTTACTCTTGACTCTTTCCATACTGTGACACCAACGTGTGCATCACAGATGGAAAGGGTTAAAGGAACACAATTGGTTCATAAGGCTGAAAATCCAACTGTCCCAGGCTTTTTGCTGTTTGCCAGCAGTTCACCAAAAGTACTAGAAAGTATCTTCCAAGCTAAAATTTCCTCATCAGCTTCCCTAAGTTTATTTTGAACATAATATTAGTTTGTAAATCACCCCTAAGACTTTGAATACATTTTAAATGTAACTCTTCAACTTAGGACTACAAAACTCATTTTATTAGACCTACAACAGTGGTTTGTTTTGTTCAGTAGAATGTAGAATATAGACTGATTTGACCTCAACATTATTTTCCTAACAGTTTTTTAGAATTATAGGCCTCAAGTAGAAAAATATTGTCAACCAGGATTGCTAGGGTCATCAAAATTTAGAGGGCTATTGCATCAAAACATAAACAGGAAAAAAAAAAATTTTTGGTCAATTTAATATATGGTTCATATTCTTTCCAATGAAACCTCAACCATATTATAGGTGTAATAATATTGGAAGAGGTCATTTCTAAAAAAAATAGGGGTTGAAAGTTAGCGATGAAACACAATTCCCCACTCTAATTCCAGTAATAATTAGCCAATTTTCAATTGCAAGTTTTGAAAAGTCCTTATTTTGTCTCCTTTCGTGTGCTGCATATTTACCTCCATGGTGCAGAGGTAAACATCAGTAGCTATGAACTTGCATGCCTAGGATTGCATCCCAGCCTGGGCAGTCAGCATGCAGCTCACCCAGCTGTTCATCCTCCCTTTTGGGTTGGTTGATAAATGGGTACCTGGAGAAAGCAGGGGAAGGTAAACTTGTTACCCGGATGTCACATGGGCCTTATATCTCCAGGTAATGGGTTCTTACCCACCACAGGCTCATTAACCACTGCTTGGGAGATGAGCACTGATGCTATGCACAGCTATAGTGTATTCCCCCAACATTTCCTTTTATTAATAATAAAAATGTCAGAACCGATTGCTCCCATAATGGTTTAAGGTTCTTGTTCTGGAAACTAGGACAAAATGACTTGAAAAGTAGCATTTTCTTTTCAACACTTACCAATGTTTTGTTTGATTTCCCAGGTCTCCTCGAAAAATGCTTCAATGCTTTTTATGACTCTGAAGTAGTGTCAGAAGAGGCCTTTGAAGAGTGGGTCAACTCCAAGGACCCCGAGGAGCAAGAGGGTAAAGGAGTGTGCATTACCTCTGTCCAGAACTTCATGCGCTGGCTCAAGGAGGCTGATGAAGAAGGATAGACTTCTGATCATATGCCCCTCTTACCTCCTCAATTCTTCCTTAATGGTGTTAATAGGAACCATGGCTTTGTTACTGATAAAGAATATATTATGAAAGAATTTGAAATAAAAAAAATGGAGCCAAACATTTAGATATTTGTGATTTTACTACAGCTACTAGTGTCTTGAGCCTGGCACGAAAGGCAGATCTTTCAAAGGCTTCCTACTTTTTTGTTGGAATGAAGTGTGCTAATGCTGGTAGTCTGTCGGCCGTCTTTCTCTCACACTGAGGGCCACACTGCCGGCCGACGCCGTGTACATGCAAGAGTAAACCTTAAGCTTGTTTATGCTGCCTCTTCCTTTTCTTTATTTATTTTCTATGTAAAAAGTGCACATGGAAAGAGTAACAATGTTAAGTGGAAGTGCAGATGGTTTTGTAATCTTTGCTAGGGTGAGAATTGGTTGCATATTATTGTTATTGTGTTATAGCATAGTAAAATGAGAATTGCATTCCCTACACTTCCAAGATATTGAGTGATTGTATAGAAAAATATATGCATTTAGATACTTGAAAAGCTCAGTTACTTGTTTACAGCTTGGCTCCTCATAAGTTTTGTAATTATGGCTCAAATTCTGTGATTTATTTTGTATATTTATATATATATAGTTAAAGTCATGTACAGACCCGAGCATGTGCCTAAGGCTGGAGGATATGCTTGCTGGCTGCTGTCAACTCCCATGAACTCCTCTGCTACTCAGGGATGTTGACACAGTTTGTTGAATTTAATATGCAAAATGTGACATTTGCAACCACGGCAAGTCGCTGTGTGTCCCATCAAGGGCTTGCTAATCTGCTAGTTGTTATAACGAGTCAGACGAGCTCTGCCCTGTGCCCCGGACGTGTGACCTCTCATGGTGTAAGGTGCCATGACTCGACAAACTCAAGTTCATTCTCAGTTGATAACTCTTGCGCTGTGCTGTCCCATTTTTTGCTGCTACTGAGCTTTGCTACACCTAGAGGATGCCCCACTTGAGCCATAGTTTTGTGCAGGGGATGTGTTTCTTCAGAACTTGACTGGACTGACTCCTGACCTTGTGCTAATTTTTTGATGGGCACAGGATAGAGTTCCACTTCTTGTTTCGTTAATGCGTTATTATAAGCAGAAGGAAAACTGGGGTTATATTTAAGATGAAGTGCTATAAATTAATATTGTAAACCATATCGCCTCTGAAAATAAATTTAATATTTACTACATGACTGCTACTTACCCTTACCTTAGCCGGTGAGTATATATACACCAGGCAATAAGAGGAAATGGGAGGCAATCTGATGTACAGCCACGGGAAAATTCCCATTTATTATTGCTGGGGGAGCAGGTGGGGTGGCATTTGTTACATGATGCACACATGCCTTGTCATGAGTGATGTGATCATTAATGCTGCCACACTCATTGAGGGTTGAGGCATTACTACACTGCTTTACTCAGCATTGCGGCTCTTAGTCGCCTAGTGTCTGATGCAAGGTACCTCTTCTATGCATGTAAAAGCCTTTCAGTAGTTAGTGACTTCTATAAGTCCTTGGGATGGTATTCACGTGTCTTGTCGAAGCTTTTGGATAGTGGGACTAACAAAATTGGACAGCTAAGGAGACTAAAAGGGGTTACATGCCTGAAATACATCTACAAATATTAAGCATTCACCCAGCACATTAGTTATGATAAAACAGCGTCGTACAGGTCCATGCGCGGATGTGGTGTATTAGTAGTGGTTCAGCTCCAAGTTTGGTCCTTATTAGTGCTCATCTATCTGAATTTGAGAAAATAATACTTATGACTAGGCAACCCCTACAGATAACATGCATTGACACCGGAAGCGTCTTATCAGGGGGCAGCTTCCTCTTCATCAGGAGGGAATAATCTTGAACTTTCAGCCTGACTTCTCTGATGAATTTCAGCCTCTTTCTTTATCACAATCATATAATTTTATGGTTTTGAGTGAAGCCATTTAATACACAGGCTTTTTCATCTCATCATCCCCCCCCAATCCCCCCTCTATCTCACGATCTATCCCTTAACCCGTCCGCTGCGATTGGCACGGATTTGGCTTTCCTTGGTAGCCTGGTAAAATATACTCCCAGGTCTTTCTCTGCCCCTGTGGTGGATAGTGGAGTGTTTCCCATGTGGTATTGGTCTGCTGGATATCCCCTCCCAAGGTGCATGACTTGCATTTTTCTTCATTGAATTGTAGCAGCCACTTTTTGTTTGTCAAGAGGTTTACATACACGGACTTCGCTGGTCACGAATTCCTACTATAGCTCGCCAATATGCTGTCCAAAGTTCTCTGATGCCTAGCACTTGTTTTCCCATTAACTCGCTCACCGGGCCCCTTGCTATTTTGTCCATTTCATTCACTGCACTATGTTTCAATAGTTTATACTAAGCTTACCTTTCATCTAATGCTAATTTTCATGAAAAATTGCCAAATTCAAGACTGCCATGGACCCTATAGCTCAGCCACCATTGAATAGAGAGTATCCCATAAACCTGACCTTCAATCTGAAGAAAACGGAGGAGACAGAAGGACAATCATAAGATGAAAGTTAAGCGTAGTATAAGTGATTGATTGATTGATAGTTTATTGTTGCAGGTAAACAACAAGGGAGAAGGGTTACTTTTTAAAAGGCAGTGCAGTGAATGAAATGTACAAAATAGCAAAGCCCGCTCATGCGCAGATCAGAATATGGGACAAATCAAATCAGGGGGACGAGACTTGACGCCACACCGGGTGTTGAGAGGCAAACAACACGCCACAGGAAAACTGTCATTGCTTTCTGGCGGCGGCCTTGTGACATAGGCACATCCATAATATATTCTGAGAAAGCAACAGCTTTGTGTTGTTGCATGATATTAGGGCAATAAATTTAGGGACCGTACGTGTCTGCCAGGTGAGTCGTCACTAGGCGGTCCTTTCAGGCAGGCGGACACTCGGGGATCCCCTTGCCTGGCGGGGCCTCGTTGGGGTTTTCCTTTTTGTTGCCCTTCTCATCGTTTCACGGGTTGACGCGTCGATGTTTCGTCATTGAGATTACGTCAATCAATGTTAGTCACGATAAGAAAAGTTCCATTTTTACCCCTTCATTATATCACCTTCAGTCATGACTTGTAGGCTATACCCTTAAATATAAAGGCCTTTCCCAACGTTATCCACCTTTCTGTAATGTTAGTGTACTCCATCCGGCTCCGACAAATCCTCGAAATTTCGTTCGTCTTTCCACTTGGTATGCTGGCTGCTCTGATGTCTATAATTTCTTGGTTGTTATGTTTGACTCGCCTCCATAGTGCAGTGGTTAGCGTGACTAGCTACGAATCCGCGTGCCCGGATTCGAATCCCGGTTTGGGCAGTCAACGTGCAGGTAGTTCACCCAGCTGTCCATCCTCCCTTGCGAGCTAGTCGATAAATGGGTTCCTGGGGAAGGTAAACTGTGGTAACCCGGAAGTCACACTGGCTCTGTGTTCCTGGAAAAATGGGCTCTTACCCTCCACAGGCTCAAAGGGCCAATGCGATGGAAATGAGCACCGCTGTCATCCGCAACTATGTCGTATTCCGCCAACTTAACCATACTGTAATGGTTGTCTATATTCACTTCCACGCGTACGTGATGTGGCCTGGCCAAGTCCATTTCTTATTCTTAATAGTCATTTGTAAATATCTTTATCCTTTGTTCTCCCATGATGCTCGCTTTCTCTTGCCTTTCTCTCCATTCCTCTGTGCGTTTTTTTGCTTTCTCTAAATATTTTGCTGCGCCAAGTTTCTGAATCATATGTTAGGAGAGGCGGGGCACAGGGAACATGGATCGTACACCTTTCTCTTCGGGGAGAGTGGAAGGTCGCTATTCATGACTAATATAATATGTGCATCCGGGTGATGGAGTTGGAAGTGTTGCCGCGAGAGGAAAAATTCTGAATTTATCAGCGTCTGTTGACACTGAAATAAACAAAAGCAAAGTGTTTGGAATAGACCGAAAATAGGAGTGTTGCATCACAATAATGGAAGAATCTCTGAAAAAGTACCATTTTTCTTTCTCGAGACAATAATTCCGACTTCCTGAGTAACTAAAGCATATCCTGCGAGTTTACTTGGAGGGTATTTTCCATGGTATTTTCCCGGCACGATCGTCTCATAATATGACGCGTTTATTTTATTTATTTATTTTTTTTTTTTTTTGTGTGTGTGTGTGTGATGCTATAAATAAGTGCACCTCTCTATGAAGTAGATGCCGAAAATACTAACGAAAAACGAACAAAGAACAGGATATACTTATATAAGGAAACCGATATGTAGAATAATCATTTACTTGATAAGAGGACTTTCATTAGAATCCTTCCAGTAATGATTCCAGAAGACTAAAAAACAATGATTAGAGCAACAATAGTTTAAGACCCCTAGGCAACTCCTGTCACAAGGTACGAGAAAAAAAAGGAAAACTATATTGCTTCAAGACAAACAAGGAGGCTACTGTGAAAGTGCGAGAAACGTACGTATATTCATCGCAACAAGGAAACGTTAGTCATACAATAACACCCAGTGACGACACGCTTCGAGGAAATGCGTGTGTGTGTGTGTGTGTGTGTGTGTAATAATTATATACGGTTTATTCAAGTATACACGGCAGCCGTCAGGCTGAAAATTTACATTTTATAAATACAATTAGGTAAATTTCGCTAACGAGAACAAGTATAAAAAGAGAAGGGGATGGAAAACGGGGGTCAGACTTGTCTCTGGTGTGTGTATCAAGCAGTCTAGACACGTTACTGACCGTCGCTTACGTCATGCATGCAGCATGTTTTCCTTTTGCAGAGTTTTCCTATTGTTGCGAAGGTCAAACTTGTGAGTTTCGCTTCGTTGGGTCAGGTGAGAGAGAGAGAGAGAGAGAGAGAGAGAGAGAGAGAGAGTAATAACATAAATACCTAAAAAGAAGTTGTACGGTCGCGCTACGAAGTGTTGACACAATTTTCATAATCTTTCGGACACGGCTGGCGACATCTGGCAACTACCCTCGGGGAAATATTCGCTACCGACTTTTATAAAACTACTTAATTTTAAAGTCTAGTTTTGCACACACCTACTATCCATATCAGACCCCATGACATACCGTTTTTCGCAAATATCTTTCAAACGACGACTCGGATCAGCATGGGACTTTGGCACAGATTGCTTCACACACTCCGCTGATTTTTGACGCTATTGTGCAATGCCAGATGCGGTTAATTATGGCGTTTACTCTTGACTGTGATGGTAAAACCTGCGTGAGCCACTTACACATTCGAACAGGTGAGGCGTGACGTATTTGTGACGTGTATCCACCACCTACCTCCACCTCTGGCTTCCCCTACTCCCATCCCTCCCTCCTACCCTCCTCCTCCTCCCCCGCACTCTCTCCCCCCCAGCTCCCTTTCTCCCCCATTGCTGCCCCCCCCCCCTCTCTCTCTCTCTCTCTCTCTCTCTCTCTCTCTCTCTCTCTCTCATTTGCGATGTACACGAGATATGAATACATGCACACGTATGACTTGAATTAATGGCAGATAAATAGAAATTATATCCCGTCTGCATCAGCATCAACAGTGATGACGAGGATGGCCTGTTTGTCGATGGTGATGAATGTTGAAGTAACATTATGTGGTCAGTTATTTGCATTATTAATCCACCCATCATATATTCGCTGTCTATTTTTGTGTGCTATGACTTTTAACACAGCTATCTATATATGAACCCATATCGTATGGCAGTCTTTTCTTAACATCAGAATAAAATTTTCATATATTTCTCCAATTTCGTTTCACGTTTTTACTCTGCAATGAATTCCCGCTTCAATTCCACCCTTATTCCTTTCCGTCTCTTTCGCGATTTCCTGTAAATGATCAAGCGTCAGCTACGTGCTTCATCCCATCATATGCTCAACGTAACCTGTGGGAAGGAAGGTCATATACTCGTACAACTTTCAATGGGTATATAACTGCCAAACAAACTTCGTACAGCACTTAAGCAACATCCAGTTACGCTGGAACAGGAATCTGGGTAGTATGCATAAAACACCAGACCATACTTAGCATATACTTACAAGTTATCCACCATTATAGACAAGTCATATGTGTGCAAAGCTTCACATCGCATGTACACCGAGAGAGAGAGAGAGAGAGAGAGAGAGGGCGAGAGAGTGCGGAGGAGAAGAAGGGTAGGAGGGTAGGAGGGAGGGATGGGAGTAGGGGAAGCCAGAGGTGGAGGTAGGTGGTGGATACACGTCACAAATACGTCACGCCTCACCTGTTCGAATGTGTAAGTGGCCCACGCAGGTTTTACCATCACAGTCAAGAGTAAACGCCATAATTAACCGCATCTGGCATTGCACAATAGAGTCAAAAATCAGCGGAGTGTGTGAAGCAATCTGTGTCAAAGTCCCATGCTGATCCGAGTCTTCGTTTGAAAGATATTTGCGAAAAACGGTATGTCATGGGGTCTGATATGGATAGTAATAAATATCAGTGATTCCATTAAATGCAATGAAAACTTAACAGTGTACTCTATGTGAATGTGGAGAAAAGAAACGTGTTGGAATGATAGGCTATGTAGCCACATTCATTTGCAAAATCGCCGGGGCGGAGTAGAGGTCACTTCACTATTCATACCTTCAAGTTATAAATAATATTATTTTGATCAGATGTATATAATTAACTCGACAGTGATGAATGGAAGAAAGTGGTAGGCTAGCAGTGCAGCGCCGACCAGGCATCGTCTCTACCCAGACAATAGGCTATTATTTTTATTATCGCGTCGTCTGTCGTGTGTTTCGTGCAACTTTGAATTATATGTCTGGCCACTTGTCGATACTTCTCTTTGGATTTTACCGTTAATCAAAAATATAGGCAATTGATTTTGTGATTTTTTTTCAGGCTCTCGCTGATTTGACACACACAAGATTTATATAGTCATGCATAAATGTTCCCGATGACGTCATCATCAAATGCGAGTTCATTATGTAGTATTTATTTCGCATTTTATCAAATGAAGTGCAGCTAATTATTTTTTCCTATTATTCTATAACATAGGGTTTATCACTACATTGAAAGAAAGAGCAATATATTTGTGCAGTTATATATATATATATATATATATATATATATATATATATATATATATATATATATATATATATATCTATATATATATATATATATATATATATATATATATATATATATATATATATATATATATATATATGAATCTTACATCTCAACAAAAAAACTAACAATGACACAAAATTAGAGGAGTTGGTTTTTGAGTTGTTTTCTGTCGGTTAATTTGATATATATTATACGGCGTTGTGTCGTCTGGGATTGATTAAAATATATATATATATATATATATATATATATATATATATATATATATATATATATATATATATATATATATATATATATATATACTTAGTCTTAACATAAAACTTGTTTGACTCTTTTAATGTCTTGAACGAAAACTGTATCAAAATGTTTCGGCAGAGCTGCTTAATATATCGTTATAAGGTAAAAACTTCCACTCTATCGAATATATTTCCTTTCTCAGTATCATATTTTGTGTATCTATAACAAAATCACTCCTAAACATCCCTTCCCTTCGAATAATATTATGTATTATTTGAACGAAAGTCATTGCAAACTGTCTCAACACTTCGTAGCGTGACTGTACATTATGCAACTGATGAAACATTTGTCTGAGCAAGTAGTAGTAGTAGTAGTAGTAGTGATTGGTCATGCATCTACCACAACCGCCACCACCACCACTACTACTGATTACTATATAGCTACTGTTAAACACAACCAGTCCTTGCTATTTAGAATCATGTCTTTTATTATGTCTATATATTTTAAAAACCTACCTACACAACTATATTTCTCTCCTCCCCCTCCTCATCGTCATCATCATCAATAGCAAATAGGAATACAACTCTTTCCCTGTTATTTCGCCATCGTCTTCACTGCATTTCATTTTTCCCATTGTGCTGTGTGGTGAGGCGTTGGGCTGTCCAGGGACCAGTTTATGGAGAGAGAGAGAGAGAGAGAGAGAGAGAGAGAGAGAGAGAGAGAGAGAGCAGCCTACTGGAAGATCACCACCACTTCTGATAACATATTCTTACACCATTGTGGCTTAATTGTCGCTGTGGGTGAACCTGTAGTAGTAGTAGTTGTGGTATAGTAGTAGTAATAGTAGTAGCTTGCAGCAGTAGTAGTTGTATTAGCTGTAGCGTCAATAGTACAAACCAACAGGGCTCAGCGAGAACAACAGTATACTATTTAAAAAAAAAAAATGATGGAGAGGAGGAGGAGGAGGAGGAATGAAGCGAAGCAGAGAGGACAAACGGAAAAAAAACAAGGGGTTAGTCCTATCAGTTGCTTAAGGTTACGGTTTCCGTTGTCACCAGCGGCCGCGTTAGAGGGATGAGCTTGACATTAGATTTAGCTCTGTTAAATTTCTCGAAAAACAATTCTTGGATTAAATTCACGAGGAAGAGAAATTTGATGTTCTGAAAGTACGCGTGTGTGTGTGTGTGTGTGTGTGTGTGTGTGCTTCCTGTCACATCCTACCTAATCTGGGTGTAATATTTGTTCATGTATTATTATTATTATTATTATTATTATTATTATTAATAGTAGTAGTAGTAGTAGTAATAGTAGTAGTAGTATATTTATAGGAAAATATTAGCATGAAACGATTGCCGCATGAATAAGCAGGACCGGTTTTGGTTTACAGGTCACGGATATAACGAGAACCATCTCGATTTGGCTCATGGTCTGTACCAGCATACAAATATTTACTCTTCTACATAACGCCTTTACCAATGTTCAAGATCATTCCCGTGACTCACGTAACTAATGGCACAGCACAGCAATGGGCCCAACGCATAATACAGCTTGGGGTCCCGTGAAGACAGGACCGGTGCTGCGATCAGGCAAATGTTACACAGAATTGGCAGGGAAAGTTTGGCTGTTGCTGTTGCTGTTATCACTGGTGTGTGTCGTGTGTGTAGGGCCGGAGGGACGACCGACGACCAGACAATGCTCCAAACAAAGCAGAAATTACGACCAGGCATAACAGAGCAACGCCCAGCCCACTCACCAGCCCTGCAGGACCTCATCTCCTGCATCACGAGCACGGAGGAGGAAAGAAGCACACTAGTTTAACTAGACTAGTGTGCTCACTTTATTACCCCTTGAGTGTCACACGGACAACATGCACTGCCTTGGTCCCTTACAAGACCCCAATAAAACCTCCTCCCCTTTCTTGGAGCGTGGAAACCAACTTGTTAAATGGAAAAGTCGCTGGGTTGTCGTGTCCCAGAGTCGGCACAGTGTGAACGGGCCTTTACGCTCCCTTCCCTTCAATAAACAACTTAATAAAACTCCGATTAATGACGGGTTCTAAAGAGTAAAAATAAATAAAAAGTATTCCTGCTTCATACATTCAGGTAAAATTCTTAAAAGTGCTTCGTTCTTGTACAACGTAAAAGGCCGATGGTTAAGGGATTTCGAATCTAGCCGCTAAACATTTCTATTCTGCCATAGGATTTCCCCGAGGACGACCTGCTGAGGAAACGCTAACGAGTGAGTAACCAGGAGAGTCAGTAACAAGATGAGTAACCACGGATCCTGTAAGCAACCTAACTGAGCTACACACACACACACACACACACACACACACACACACACACACACACATTTATAAACCGTCAAATTTCTCATTCTCGTGAAATGTATCCTTGAATTGTTGAAAAATACATACATGAAGAATCATATGGTAAATAGTAGTGGGAAAAATAAACATTCGTTGCTATATTTACTTCTACTACTACTACTACTACTACTACTACTACTACTACTACTACTACTACTACTCTCTCTCTCTCTCTCTCTCTCTCTCTCTCTCTCTCTCTCTCTCTATATATATATATATATATATATATATATATATATATATATATATATATATAAAACTATCTGTCTATCTATCTTCATTTCTCTATCCATCTATCTATCCATCCATCCATCTGTCAGTCTCTTTCCTTCAATTTATTTATAGTCACATAGATTGCGTCAACACGAACACATTATAACAATATTTCTCTTGAATTTACTAGAAGATTACAGTATGTGCGTCTTCTCGTCTTTCCGGAAAGCGCTGCTCCCCCAAGTCCAAGCACCTGTAACGACGCTGCTGGCGGGCGCAAGACGGATGTATACATAAGGTCACCGGCAACGCACAGCACCAGTCCGCCGCAGCCTGTCATTGAGCACCGAACAGCGAGGACGTGTGTGAACGATAAGAGAGGTATGTAACGCTTCCAACTATCTTATAAGACACGGTGGACTTTTCGGTGACTAGAAGACGCATGTAGTGGAATGTTTATGGACGCTTCGGTGATAGACGACATAGGCTACAGCGGAGTTTTATGAACGTCGGTGATAGCAGACAGATACAAGCAGATTACAAAATTAATCGACACCAGAAAAGAAAGCGGGCAAGAGTTGAGTCCTCAGCCATTCGATCTTTTCATTTATCCTTCACTTTCTTACTTTATATTTTCTTTCGTCATTCCGTTCTGTTTATTTATTATATTTTCCTCTTTTTGTTTTGTAATTTCATTCTTCCTTTCTTGCTCTTCTCATTCTGCTCTTTCTCATTTTCTTTTCTCAATCCTGCTCTTGATTTTTTTTCTTTCAGTTTTCGCTCTCGTGTTTTTTTTTCCATTGTATTTCGTTCTTTCTCTCACAGTTCGTTCTGTCTCATTAATTTTGTTCTCTTATATTTTTTATTCCTTCTCACCTATACTTGAACTTTTTCTTTCCTTTTTTTTCTTTTTTTTCTCTTTTTTTCCTTTCACTTCCCCTTTCTATATATATTTCTCTATCTTTCTTTCCTTCTTTCCTCTCATTTCTCTCTCTCTCTCTCTCTCTCTCTCTCTCTCTCTCTCTCTCTCTCTCTGTGTGTGTGTGTGTGTGTGTGTGTGTGTGTGTGTGTGTGCTTCCATTAATGTCTTTGTTTGAGAAACCTGTCTTATTATACATACATAAACATATCGTCATTTTTGTATTGTTATTACCGTATTATTATTATTATTATTATTATTATTATTATTATTATTATTATTATTATGATTAGGCTAATATAAGTAGTAGTGGTAGTAGTTGTAGTTGTTGTTCTTGTTGTAATAGTAGTAGTAGTAGTAGTAGTAGTAGTAGTAGTAGTAGTAGTAGTAGTAGTTTTAATAGTAGTAGGCCTAGTAGTAGTGGTTCACCATAGTAGTAGCAGTTGTTGAAATAGTAGTAGTAGTAGTAGTAGTGGTATTATTATTTATTTTTTCTTGTTCTTCCTTGCTCTAGTCCCGTCCTCATCAGTGTGTCCTGCCTCCACAGCCTGGCCCCGACGCGCTGCAGCAAGATGTGGTCACGGGTTTCCCTGCTGGCGCTGATCCTGCAGGCGGCGGATGCTTTCAGTAGTAAGTGGCCCGTGGAATTTTTGATGTTACCCATCCTATTATTATTATTATTATTATTATTATTATTATTATTATTACTACTATCATGATCAGCATCGTCACTGTTGTTCATTTTTTCCATGCTCTTAAGTTACACACAAATGCGCACTTTTATTTTCTTTTAATAGCTATATATGTTAACAAGTACTTTTTTTTTTATAATTATGTTAGTGTCAAGATTTATTCATTATTTATAGGACACGTTTCCATATCTCTGACCTATAAGATTGTGTTCAGCGCGCACGCGCACACACACACACACACACACACACACTTGACACCCTTCCTGTCCCTGAGCCTCCATCATCCACTCCCCTTAATCTTTCTTCGCCCGTTCCCCTCGTCCACCGCAGGCTCAATGACTTATGTAGTGGCAATAAGCTACGATGTCACGCGCATGTATAATGTATGCCTTCCCCAACCCCACCTCTTAAAAGAAAGGATTGAATTGAGCTTTAGGATTATTATGGCCACTCTCTACTTTCACTGTGGTAAGTGGAAAAATGAAATAAGTATAGAACATTTGCAGGAGCAGACTGGAGTACACTAAAATCAAATAAAGGTGGGAAATATTAAGAAAGGCCTTTGTCCTGCAGTGAATTAGCAATAGCTAGAGATGATAATGATGATGATGATTTGATTCCATACCTTAGTTAATTTTTCAGAGTATATTTTTTTTCCCTTGTGTAAGTAGGCTACTAAGGACACGCACACATTGACGAACGTACTCCTAACTCCTGTCACTCAGCACAGTCTTGTCTCTGTCACTCAGCCACAGTTTTGGCTCTGTCACTCAGCACACAGTCTTGTCTCTGTCACTCAGCCACAGTTTTGGCTCTGTCACTCAGCACACAGTCTTGGCTCTGTCACTCAGCCACAGTCTTGGCTCTGTCACTCAGCACACAGTCTTGCCTCTGTCACTCAGCACACAGTCTTGGCTCTGTCACTCAGCACACAGTCTTGCCTCTGTCACTCAGCACACAGTCTTGGCTCTGTCACTCAGCACACAGTCTTGCCTCTGTCACTCAGTACACAGTCTTGTCTCTGTCACTCAGCACACAGTCTTGTCTCTGTCACTCAGCACACAGTCTTGTCTCTGTCACTCAGCACACAGTCTTGTCTCTGTCACTCAGCACACAGTCTTGTCTCTGTCACTCATCCACAGTCTTGCCTCTGTCACTCAGGACACAGTCTTGTCTCTGTCACTCAGCACACAGTCTTGTCTCTGTCACTCAGCACAGTCTTGTCTCTGTCACTCAGCACACAGTCTTGCTTCAGTCACTCAACACACAGTCTTGTCTCTGTCACTCAACACACAGTCTTGTCTCTGTCACTCAACACACAGTCTTGTCTCTGTCACTCAACACACAGTCTTGTCTCTGTCACTCAGCACACAGTCTTGCTTCAGTCACTCAACACACAGTCTTGTCTCTGTCACTCAGTACACAGTCTTGCTTCAGTCACTCAGCACACAGTCTTGTCTCTGTCACTCAGTACACAGTCTTGCTTCAGTCACTCAACACACAGTCTTGTCTCTGTCACTCAGTACACAGTCTTGCTTCAGTCACTCAGTACACAGTCTTGCTTCAGTCACTCAACACACAGTCTTGTCTCTGTCACTCAACACACAGTCTTGTCTCTGTCACTCAACACACAGTCTTGTCTCTGTCACTCAACACACAGTCTTGTCTCTGTCACTCAACACACAGTCTTGTCTCTGTCACTCAACACACAGTCTTGCTTCAGTCACTCAACACACAGTCTTGTCTCTGTCACTCAACACACAGTCTTGTCTCTGTCACTCAACACACAGTCTTGCTTCAGTCACTCAACACACAGTCTTGTCTCTGTCACTCAACACACAGTCTTGTCTCTGTCACTCAGTACACAGTCTTGCTTCAGTCACTCAGTACACAGTCTTGCTTCAGTCACTCAACACACAGTCTTGTCTCTGTCACTCAGTACACAGTCTTGCTTCAGTCACTCAACACACAGTCTTGTCTCTGTCACTCAGTACACAGTCTTGCTTCAGTCACTCAACGCACAGTCTTGTCTCTGTCACTCAGTACACAGTCTTGCTTCAGTCACTCAGCACACAGTCTTGTCTCTGTCACTCAGCACACAGTCTTGTCTCTGTCACTCAGCACACAGTCTTGCTTCAGTCACTCAACACACAGTCTTGCCTCTGTCACTCAGCACACAGTCTTGCTTCAGTCACTCAACACACAGTCTTGTCTCTGTCACTCACCACACAGTCTTGCTTCAGTCACTCAGCAGATCAATTTTGCTTCAGGAACTGACTGCCCGCAGCCATGCATCCCGATCGACAAGTGTCCGGATTTAATCAAGTTAATTCAGACGAACATCAGAGCTGTGCAGGAAGCAACGTGTGGCTTCCAGGGCCAAATGCCGCTGGTGAGTACCTACACTTACCCCAAGGATTCGAGAGTATAAGGTCCATTTTATCAAACTCTTCGAAGGCTTAGTGACCTTAGTACATCTGTTTCAAAAAGCTCTCGCAGAAGTTGTTGGGGTATGCATGGGTGTTTTCATGAGCCTGGCAGTAGTTTGACAAGGCATCCGTGCTGTGAGCGGGACAAACATTCATGACAACCCGACGTAACTCATCTCTGGCCTTGAAAAGCGTAAATAACAAGAGCCACAAACGTTTGTTAATACGAGTGTAACCCTTTAGACTGCTTGACCACCCCCAAATATTGGTCACTTTTTGAACTGTAGAATAGAGAATGAGCAAAACTTATATATATAAACTGGATTGAACAGTAAAATTAATGTTGGACTTTTCATATTAGTACTTCATGTTGATTTCTTAAATAAGATTGATTTCTTGTCTGCACCCAGACATGGCATTCATATATTTATTGGCATATGTGTGTGCGTATTAACCTAGTTGTTTTTACCAAGCTGTTATTAAGCTACAGGAAGAAAGTTACATTTGCATAGGGTCCGGCCCCCAGATCTCAGTATTTTTCAAGTTCAGTTATGAATTCATGATTATTTTTGTCTTGAATTATCTCCATTTCGAGGTATATAATTCCAATTTTCATTTCATCTATGGGTAAAGCTACATTTTTTTATATATATCTCAGGCACCTTGTTCTCTTAGATTTCTCTCCATCTCTAGTATATTGCTATAGTATCCCATAAGTAGTTCATCCTTGTCGATCATGTCCATTTCCTTTGTTGCCCCGGACACTGCAATCAGATCATCTCTATCCCTTCTCTCCTCCAATGTTGGCAAACCCAATCTTTCCAATATTTCCTCATATGTCATGTCTCAAGCTTGGCACCATTTTTGTTTTCCTCTGAAATTTCCATATTTTCCTAATATTTTTATTTCTGTGAGGAGACCACACCGCCGCTACATACTCCCATCTTGGTCAAATTACGGACATGATCAGCTTCTTTATCATATCATCATCCATGTGGTGGAACGCCTCTCTAGTGCTTTTATGTTTCTCGCGTTTGTGTGTGTGTGTGTGTGTGTGTAATTTATCATAGTCTGACCACACAACACACCTATCGAGTCCATCCTGGCGGTGCCCTTTTCGGGGCTTTCCCTTTTGCGGCGATGCCAAGTGTACAAGCAGCAATTATTGTCTTATTGTTAGATTAACGTGAAATGAAACTTCATAATAGTGCACTTATATAAATTTATAATGAGGATGTATAGGGGGCTTTGAATATTGTTCTAGTGGAATGATGACAATGACTTTGTATAAATACCCAAAAATGTGGTAGCTGTGTTTTGCAGTGCTGCCGTTTTTTGAGGCTGGGTCATGGGTACATTGACCGCTTTAATCCGCAGGTAAACGAGAGGTCAGTTCTCATGATAACACGACACACACACACACACACACACACACACACACACACACACACACACAGAGAGAGAGAGAGAGAGAGAGAGAGAGAGAGAGAGAGAGAGAGAGAGAGAGAGAATACTCTTCATTTGTATGGTTTGAATCATTCTTTTGTCGATTTATGTATTTATATATATATGCATGTATCTGTGTCTGTGTGTGTGTGTGTGTGTGTGTGTGTGTGTGTGTGTGTGTGAAGGGAGAGGAGAAAAAAAACATGTAACAAGGAAGGAATTCATGTCTGAATGAGGAGGAGGAGGAAGTAATGAGGAAAAGGGTGGGAGAAACAGAAAGATTAAAGGAGAGAGAGAGAGAGAGAGAGAGAGAGAGAGAGAGAGAGAGAGAGAGAGAGAGAGAGAGAGAGAGAGAGAGAGAGAGAGAGAGAGAGAGAGAGAGAATAATCTTATTTTGTATGGTTTGAATCACTTTTGTCTATTTATGTATTTATGTATGTATGTATGCATGTATCTGTGTGTGTGTGTGTGTGTGTGTGTGTGTGTGTGTGTGTGTGTGTGTGTGTGTGTGTGTGTGTGTAAGTGTGTGAAGGGAGAGGAGAAAAAAACATGTAACAAGAAAGGAATGCATGTCTGAATGAGGAGAATGAGGAAGTAATGAGGAAAAGGGTGGGAGAAACAGAAAAATTAAAGGAGAGAGAGAGAGAGAGAGAGAGAGAGAGAGAGAGAGAGAGAGAGAGAGAGAGAGAGAGAGAGAGAGAGAGGTGGGGTGGGGCCGTAGGGAGAGAGAGGGAAAGGGAGAAAGGACAAAATTTCCCACTTCCGTACTAAGCCTTTAATTGCTGGTAGTAGACTTGGCATCGCCGCAAAAGGGAAAACCCCGTCTCGGGGCACCGCCAGGATGGACTCGATAGTTTGGGGATACTATAGTTGGCTACCATCCCAAAATGATCATGGAGCTCACAAAATTAATGGCTGACTGTGTATGGCTCTAAGGCAGCTGTCACATGCATGTGCTTACATCCACACACACACAGGAGGTGGGACACAACCCTTGACTGTGTGTGTGTGGGGGGGGGGGGGGGGTATTTACCTAGTTGTGATATACGGGAAAGGAACTATGCTCGTACTGTCTCTATATTTTCGTACTATTATTTGACTTGGCCTCGAATTCACGAATCGTCTTCGCATGGACCACATCCTTTTCCAGCCATTACAGGCTTCCACTATATATACTTTCTGAGAAGTTGTTCTTCTTAATATTTCTTCTATGGGCATCCTTTTTCATTTTCTTTCGATGGCCTCTTGAGTCTCTTGTATCCTCTTTTTCCATCCCATTCAGCACCGTATACTACACTGCAATCACATCTCCTTCCTCTGTTTCAATGTCGGTAAATTCAATAATCTCATCTCTCTTCGTATGTTAAGTCTCTTAGTCCTGGAACCAACTTTGTTTCCACCCTCTGAATCCTCTCTTTCTTTATATTCAACTTTGTGTGTGTGTGTGTGTGTGTGTGTGTGTGTGTGTGTGTGTGTGTGTGTGTGTTCATACCAATTTGTAGTTTTGAATGAAATATTCTTTCCTCTCAACCAATGTTTCCTCCCGAAGGTTTGCTGTCCTGCCCCTTCAAATGAGCCTTTGGTATCAAGCTCCACCACCACTAGCAAGCCTCCCGTCCCCAACCCGCTGCTACCGAAGAGCTGTGGCCAGTCCCACAACGACGACAGGATCCACGGGGGAAATGAGACGCGCATCGGCGCCTTCCCGTGGATGGCGGCCCTCGGCTTCAAGAGTAAGTGACGCTGTTGTCAGGTCACTGTGTTGAAGGGGGTTGCGACGATTACGTACTACTACTACTACTACTACTACTACTACTACTACTACTACTACTACTACTACTACACTATATACTACTACTGCTACTACTACTACTACTTCTACTACTACTACACTACTACTATATACTACTACTACCACATTTATTAGGTGGTTAACTGAAGTATACGCCCCCGTGGTCTAATGGTCAGCGTGCCTAGCTTCTACTCCACGGGCCCGGGTTCGAATCCCGGCCCGGACAGTCGGCGTGCAGCTCACCCAGCTGTTCATCCTTCCTCTCGGGCTGGTCGATAAATGGGTACCTGGGGAAACCTGGGGAAGGTAAACTGTGATAACCCGGATGTCACACTGGCCCTGTGTCCCGGGGTAATGGGCTCCCTCCCACCACAGGCTCAAGGGCCAATTCGACGGAGATGAGCACCGAGGCCACGCGCTGCTACAGCGTATGCCCCCAACTTTACTTAATTGAAGTGCCTAACTGTAAATCTGCATGGCTGGGTTTCAATCTTGGCCTGAGTAGTTGACACACACTGTACAGCCCAATCAACTGTTTAGCATTCCTCTCGGGATGGTCAGTAAATGGGCACCTGGGAAAACCTGGGGAAAGTAAACTGTGGTAACACAGATGTTGCACTGGCCCTGTGTCGGTTTAATAGGTTCTCAAAACATCTATAGCCTTACCCACTACTGGCTCAAGGGCCAATGGTACAGAGATGAGCACAGTGGCCACACGCACCTTATAGTATATGCTCCCGACTTCACCCATACTTAATCATTCCTTACATGGTACACATGGTATGATTGGCTTGGGATAAGGATGACTATTACAAAAGTATACACTATAATAAATAATACATTTGGGACTCCTACAGAGAAATATATCTCAAGTAGTTTCACAAAACTTTTTTTTTTTTTTACTTAAAACTGGCTCTGTTTTTTATGTTTTTTATTTATTTCCTTCTCTCCCCTTAGACAGATTCACCAATAAGCCTGACTTCCTGTGCGGGGGCTCCGTGATCAACGAGCGATACATCCTCACCGCGGCCCACTGCTTCGGAAAAGTCCTGTGAGTAATGTGAACCTGTGTCAGGCAAGCCTTCATGCCCTCGCCAATCATAGGGTACAGGGCATGTCAGGGTTGCTAAGTCATAAGTCCCACTCCACTCAGTTTTTGTATCATGAAGAAGAATACTCTAAGAAAAGGGGACTTTCCAAGCTGCCACCATGTTGGGGGCAGCCCTGTACTCACGGTCCTTCTGTCTGGAGCTTGTGGCGTGACTCCGCACAGAGGGACCGGTAAGCACTGTGCTGCCCCGCACACAAAAGCAGCCTTGAAAGTCCCTCACTGAACAGAGACAGGGAAGGTAAATGTTGTCAAGATAAAGATTGACATGCACGCTTTGTTTGGACCATAGTTGATTTTATTGATCAGCTGAGTTTTGAGCAGCAGATTTCCTTTTGTTTGTGACTCCTTCCACCTGTACTATCTGTGTACTTCATTGATTTGATCATTTAGTCATTACTTTATATTATTCATTGGTTTATACATTCATCTCATCGCGTATCCTCCATTCAGGGAGGTCGTCCGACTAGGAGAATGGGATACGTCAACTGATGAGGATTGTGAGATAAGCAAGAAAGGAAACAAGTTCTGCGCCCCGGAGCCACCGCAGGACTTTGACTTTGAGGAGATCATTGAACACCCAGATTACGGCAAACGTGGTGTTGTATCTGATGACATCGCTCTCATCAGACTTGCAAGGCCCATCAAATTCAATGGTGAGTAAAGTTTAGTTGTCAGTGGTGGGGGCAATGTAGCGCAGGGACCACCGAGATGGAAACAGTAATATATTACTCTATGGCAGCGGTTCCCAAACTTTTCAGGCCACGCACCACCTCCCAGGCTGTGACCGAGTCAACGCACCCCCGCCAAGATTCGAGCAGTACTAAGGTTCCGTCGATTTCCTCAAATTTTGCCCATTTTTTACGAATTTTGTGCTCGCAAAGTATGAGGCTCTGAGCGATGGCGATCAAAACTGAACGAAAATGTACCCGTGGGGTGGATGAATGTGCTCAGAGTCTGGGTAAGTTTCAGACAAAGAAAAGACAACTCCGCTGAAGCGTACAGCATACGTTAGTTTTAAAACTGTCAGTTAATGATGTGTTTGAAATTTTAATGAGACATAAAATCCACCATTACATTATTATCACTGCTCTATGGCATCCAAACCTGTGCATGTACTCTATCCACAAATTCAGTGTTATTTGTGATATCTTTAACCCCACCATATCTGGGATTGAGCACAAAAGCAGTGGTGATGCAGGTGTCAGTGTTAAGAAGCTCCAGACCATCACAATGGAAACAAAAGTGGAGCAAAGTGAAAAGATTTTGGACTTGCGCAAATTGACTACTGAACAACAGCTTTGAACCGAACCTGTTTGTAAATAAGGGAGACTTTGAATGGCTTGTTAAATAGTGCATAATATAAGTACAAGAAGATACATTAAACATATATTTGTAGAGATTTACATATAATAATGATTTACAGTAGATTGAGGTAGTGGTTAGTTTGCCCAACTACGGATCCATGGGTCGTAGCTCCATCTCAGTCTCACCCAGCCCTTCATCTTACTTATCTAATTGGTTCCCTGGAGAAACCAAGGGAAAGTAGCCTGGTGCCCTGTGTTTTGGAGTACCCGCCATTGGCACAAGGGCTAAGGTGAGGTGACAGAGATGTGCACCTAGGCAATGCACAGCTATGTCCCCAAATTTTCCTTTACATAGGAAGTAATATCCTTGGAGCATGGGTGAGAGGAACAGAGAGACACTAGAACCCATGGAACATTTAAGCAGTGTTCGCTATTAGGATGTAGTACACCAAATTCCTTATCATACTTTTATAGGGGAGGTAAAATTGGGAGCATACACTGTGGCTGTGCATGCCTTTAACCTCAGTAAGTGTTAATCAAAGGAAGCATAACATGAGTCACTCATCAAAGGTCATTGAGTTGAGGCAAGGACACGAGACAGTGCACATTAACTCAATCCAGTGCAACACGACACACTCAGTGCGTCTCAGCATGACATTGTTTGTCCAATCATCGTATTTAGTACTGAGTATGCATAAACCCTAAGAAATGAAACATGGAAATGAAAACTGAAAGAACAGGAGGGACTGGATAAAGGCAAAGTGCAAATCCATTTTATTAATTTATTTATTTTTCATGTGTCGGGTGATTATCATTTCACCACCCTTTTTCTCAGGATGGTAGCAAAGACATTAGTTGTAGCACAAATTTCATGGAGTCGTGCCTGCAGATGAAGTCGATCAGCACTGAGGGAACACTTCACACTATTCCTGCAGAGTGGATCCAGCCCGTGTGTCTGCCGGACCGTGACATGGATGTGCCTGCAGCCCTGGGCGAGAAGTGGGCCATCATTACGGGCTGGGGCTTCACCGAGAATGGGACCACCAGTGACCGACTCCTGCAAGTGTCACTGCCGCTTGTGGATATGGCACGCTGCAACCAGACCTACCAAGGGAAACTGGTTGGCAAACAGGTAAGAAAGGGAGTTGCCTTATTAAACTGTTGAAGGATAGAATTACGGCAATGTTTGCCAGCTCTTTATGTCTGAGAAATTTTACTATTTTCTCAGAACTGAGCACCACAAAAGAAAACATACATTCCACAAACTGCAAATCGCATATCTACCTCAAGATTTGCAATCTCAACCTAAAGCATTCCATTATACTATGTTGTCCTATGTTCCAAGACAGAGGTGAAACATAATATCAACAGTTCCGTGAGGCACGGGGGGATGTCGTTGAGTTGCACTACTCTCTATATAGTTGATTTATATAAAACATTAATTTTCTACTTGAGTAATCGATTATGAAATTAATTTCAATGACACTGATAATCAAAATCTTCGATTCCAATATTATCGATTCTTGCCCAGCCCTGCCCCTACTGCACATGCCACCATCTGAGAGTTTGCAGACAGGTTTCACATTTGCAGAAGTGGTTCTGAAGGTGAAAATCTAAAAAAAAATTGATTTGTCACAAATGTAAACCGCAAACTAAAACCGTGCTTCTGCAATTGGGAAACTTGCACTTTGTGGATTGATGTTCGGAAGTGCCAGCTCTGTGTTATCATTACTATTGTCATTATTATTACTGTTATTGTTTTGTTTTCTTCTTCTTCTTCTTCTTCTTCTTCTTCTTCTTATTATTATTATTATTATTATTATTATTATTATTATTATTATTATTATTATTATTATTATTATTATTATTATTATTATTATTATCATTGTTATTATTGTTGTTATCATTATTATTATTATTTTAATTTTTTTATCATTATTATTATTATTATTATTTTTATTATTATTATTGTTATCATAACAATCCACTTGCTCTCATACTTCAGATATGGATTAAAAGAATCATTACCTCTCAAAAACTCAGCAGATGAGCATTCACATCAGATTTCCGTTTGAAAGTATAAAAATCTGCCCGTAATGGGTCAACAACTGTGCCATTTTTATGTTATGTCGGGCTCTGTGATTGAAGCAGCATATGCATTCATTAATAGGGTTTCCTCTGATGGAGTGGTTAGTGTTAATCATTCTGTTGCTTCATGGTCGTTGCAGCTGTGCTTTGGAGGGACTAAAGGCCAAGACTCCTGCGGGGGTGACTCTGGGGGTCCCCTGGTGATGTCTGAGCTCAGTGCTCCGCCTTACACGCAAATCGGGGTCGTGTCCTTCGGCCCCACTAGCTGTGGGAAGAAGGACGTGCCCGGAGTGTACGCGTCTGTGTCCAGCTACAGGGACTGGATTGACGAGAACATGAGGCCATAACGTGGGAGGAAGGTAACGCAGCGTGTAGTGCTGACCGTAGCTGAGTCCGTAGTGTAGTCTAGAGAGGTTCCCGGAGTGATTGTCGTAACTTTTAGTGTAGGAATTAATGAGACCATATTTAGGAGGTAAAGGGACAGCATCAGTTGTATATTCCTTTCAGTGTGTATGTGTGTGTGTGTGTGTGTGTGTATGTGAGAGATATTGTCCATTGCATCTTTGTGAGTTCAGACTATCTTGTGGCTCTGTACAAGTAAAGGAACAAGAAATAAAAAAGGTTAACCTGAAAAGGTTAAGTAGGGTTACACCTACCAGTGGGCTGCCCATCTGTGGAGGTGTTAGAAGGTGCTGCTTGAATGGGCATGGTGTGGTTAGGTGCTCTGAAGCACTTTTGTCATCTGTATGAGTGACTTACAGCCTTCATAAGGCGATGTAAACCTGCTACGGTTGACAGCGTGTGTGTTTTAACCAGTGATGGGCACTGCTAACAGAAAAGTTAGCTTCGCTAACCAGTAATTCACTAACTACTAAGTTAGCCTTGCTTATGCTAACTGATAAACTGATAAAGAAATCAGTGGAAGCTAATGCTAACCGCTAACCACTAACTTTTTCCTAAGAGTTGGAAATGAAAGATGCATTACCCTAACATACCAAAGAGTTTCCCAAATAATTGTCCAATTACCTTGCTTTAAGGCATAATTTACCCAAAAGTGAAAGCCCTGGAATTATTGTGCCAAGCTAGTTGGTCAGCTAACTGTTTCCAAAGTTAGCGAAAACGATAATCAGCTAACAAAAAAGTTAGCTTCGCTAATTAGCGGTTAGCAGATTAGCAGAACCGTGCCCACTACTGGTTTTAATGCCTCATTTGACGTATGGCTCTGTGTGTGGATGTTAGGCATCTCAGTCTGCAGGCCATCTTTGTAAGTGCATGAAGTTCTGTCATGTTGTATTTGCACTGTGTAGTGCAGCGGTTCCCAAAGTGTGGTGCGCGCACCCCTGGGGGTGCATGAGCTGATTACTAGCGGTGCGTAAGGAAAAAAATAATATAATGGCGGATTTTGTTTCATTAAAATTTCAAACATTGTTTTAAAACTAACGTATGCTGTACGCTTCAGCGGAGTTGTCTGTTCTTTATTTTAAACTTACCCACACTCTGAGCACATTCATCCACCCCACAGGCACATTTTCGTTCAGTTTTGATAGCCATCGCTCAGAGCCTCATACCTTGCGAGCACAAAATTCGTAAAAAAGGGGCAAAATATCAGGAAATCGACGGGACCTTAGTACTGCTCGAATCTTAGCAGGGGTGCGTGGACTCGGTCACAGCCTGGGAGGTGGTGCGTGGCCTGAAAAGTTTGGGAACCGCTGCTGTAGTGTGTGTTGAGTGAGGCACAGCAGCAAGCACGTACAGCCGGGAGCAGCGATGGCTGTGGAAGGCTGTGCCGCCACTCAGCTCAGGCAGGTCCTGCGCCAGGACGCAGGGACTTACAATGTGATATTTACTTATGCTTGAGTTTGATGTTAGGCAACATTGCTTTGTTTTTATATCAATGTGTTAATTTATATATTTACTATTTTTATTCCATCCTTCAGAACAATTCTGTTCATCATTGATATATGTATTTGTGGAAACATTCATTGTTATGCTTAAATCAAAATTCCAGCTCTTTGCATGACATTACAGTACTTGCCAACATCATATATTCCAAAGAAAGTAGAAATTATGGATATTTTTTGTTTTTATATGAAAACCTATATATATATATATATATATATATATATATATATATATATATATATATATATATATATATATATATATATATATATATATATATATATATATATATATATATATATATATATATATATATATATATATATATATATATATATATATATATATATATATATATATATATATATATATATATATATATTAATCCTTCTCGTATCCGAATCACCATTATTCGACCCTCGCCGTTATCCGAACTGGCTTCTGGTAAGTTAATCTACCATCTTAAATATATATATATATATATATATATATATATATGCACATACATACCTAAATAGGCTCACGTGTACACACTGCGGCTTCGTACTTCGCGGATCGTTCTGACAACATACAATTAATTAAACGAAAATAAATAAATAAAAAGTGTAACTACTGACCCGCAAAGGAGGGAGTGAGTGCAGCGGAAGTTTAAACAAATGCACACACACACACACACACACACACACACACACACACACACACACACATGCACATACATGACTTAATAGGCTCACGTGTACACACTGCCCTAGCTTCTGGAAAATGAAAGAAATTAAAAAATGTTGATTAAAACGTTTATGAATGTCTCTAGCTGCTAGATATGAAATATGCTAGATTCTAGCATATTGCATTTTGGCAGCAAGGGGAGAAGGGGTCAAGTTAAGTTAGGTTAAATTTTAAAAAATCATTTTGTTATTGTTTAGCACGATATTTACACTCATTACACATCACTACACCTGTAATGTTCTGCATATTTGAGTTGGATGTGAAATTTTACAAAAGGTGGCTTTAAGGCAGAGTGATGGCTTGTCCACACTTTAGTTACTGCAGTGTTTTCCGCCGCTTACCCTCTGCCCCCTGCCGCCCTGGTCCAGGTCCTGGCAACATTGTGAGGCGAGAAGGCTGCACAACGCGCTGGAGATTCCGATACAAGAGGGCACAGAGCAGCCAAAGCTTGCACCCCCCACCTTTCTCAGGCTCACTGCAAGTATGTCCTGACCCGAAAGTGACCAGAGTATAATATAACACCATGAAAAAAAAAACAGCAGTAAAGTCCCCGCAGCACTAGATGACTCTGAGCGAGACCTGCCTGGAAAACTTATGGCAGCCTTGACCAAGCCCTTGAGGAAGGCGAAGCCCTTGAGACTTCAGAGGTCTCCTGGGCCAAGACGAAGGTACTATACAACAAGTGTTTGGAGGGGTGCTAAATGAAACAGTACAGTGTTCATGCGTGTGGCGAGGACAGTGAGATCTCGGAATATTTTACATACCGTACCTTGGTAGCGTAGTTCAGAACAACGGTGAGTCTCGCCAGGTAGTCTTACGACGGATTGGCTTGGCCCACGGTGTTATGGACTCGCTCAACACGAGTATATGGCGTTGTCGATACCTGTGCAGGACAAAGATCCGAATTTTCAAGTCCCTTGTCCTCCCCGTCTTACTCTATGGCTGTGAGACATGGACACTCAATGGTGACTTGGAGAGGCGGAGTGATGCCTTTGGTAATAAATGTCTACGCAGAATCATGGGATATCGCGCGAATGTCTGTGTCAAACCGGCGACTACTCCGTGAGACTGATTCGACTTATTTTACCTGCATAGGCCATCAACGCCAACTCCGGCTATACGGGCACGTGGCACGCTACCCAGAAGCTGATCCTGCTCATCGGGTTGCAAATCTGAGTGGAGGAGGACAAGGGGACGCCCACGGATTTCGTGGCTTGAGCAAGTCAATAGATCTTGCCAGGAGGTACTCAGGATGGGATTGGGGCCTGCATGGAGACTCGCGCGGAGGGAACCCCGGACTAGGCGTCGTAGGGTGGGTGAGGCGACGCACCCCCCGGCGAATGCCCCCATTGACTGATTAATTGATTACTCAGATTGCTGCATATATGGTACTTTATGACATCATACTGAGGATGTAGGAACGGCACAAGATGCCAAAAATGAATAAAAAAACAGGCAAAGTACTGAACAGACTCGGGATAACTCCACTGTCCTGCCGCCTGTCGTGTGTGAAGGCCAGCTACATATTTCACTTCTCGGCTGTCATATTCTTGAACATTTTGGCCCCCAAGCACACACATTTAACAAGGCTTTCGTAGTTGTGGGTATTTCCAAGGGTAGTTTTATGGCCCCGGTGGTAGTTTGACCTTTCTGTACCTTGAACATGAAAAAAAACACTCATTACAGCCTGATTAATTTTTTTTTTCGGACTTTGGAAATAGTTGATGGGAGAGGAGAAAGTGTTTGAGAATACCCACCAAAGTTTCCAGACCCCGCAGGTCATCTGTTTGAAAAGCCTCGTAGAAGTTGCTTGGCTTTTCATGGGTTGTTTTGTGATCTTAGGGCCAATTCGACAGTCCAACAGAGTCATTGTAAGCGCTCAAACCAAACTATAATCTCCACAATGATCCGTTTTTTCTTCGCAATACCAGATACTAAAGAGAATTCCCGTGTGGTTTGCTAAAATTTAATCCTATTTATATCAATCGCAAACACAATACAAGGAATTTTCGTAGTATTTTGTTTGTTTGGTTGGGGAGCTTACGAGCTTGCTGTACTGGACTGTAAAACTGGCCCTTAATGATAGTTTAACACGACTTATACACCCTGAACTGGAAAACCGCCCATAAAAACAATGTTAATCTTCTCTGTGGCCTTGGAAAATAGTCGTAATGGGAGTCCGATACGTTTAAGACTATGGACTAATATGTGCATGGCGCTCACTCTTGGACGTTAGGTTGGAATAGGTTAGTCCAGAGTAAATAAGGGTGATACTGAGAGCTTTGTTTTAGAATCCTAGTGAGAGTATTTTCCAGAAAATCATATGGTTAGTTTCGGAGCTACAACCGAACGTCTTGACTCGGTGACCACGTGCCCGTAGGGAGATGTGGATCATTAGTTTGAGCGCCTGCAAATACTCTTTATATATCTCTGATAAGGGGCCTTGACCGAGTGACTTTGAAGGCCGGCTGGCTGTTGTTAGATAAGTTAGCCTGGCCATAGACGACATTGAACACTCGGTCAGGGCCCCTTTTCAGAGAGCTATAGATAGTATTGTAGGCGCTCAAACTAAGGCTTTTTCTTCATTATAGGACCAGCAGTTTTTCAACATGGCTCCTGATACTAAGGAGATTTCCTGTTTAGTATCCTCAAATTCCTTACATGAGCACCAAATACTACAGTACAACACACTTTCGTAGTATTTTGGGTTTGGTTCAGAAGCTTATGAACCCGTTGTGTCGAGCTGTGGCCTATAAATATGACTCGGTGGTTCCACTTCAATGGTCAAAAAGAACTCCCACACTACACGCAGCCAAGGATTTTTTTATTTTTTATTTCCACGGCCGTGACACACCCGCATGTCGTACGCTACAATTTTTCAAAGCGAGTATGGCCACATCTCGCAGCAAGTGCTCATTATCGTGGATCTCTTGGTAGTTGGTACTGCCAGGACCTCACATACCACACACCCCATGCCCCTTGCTCAAGGGAGGACAGTAACCACTCCTAATCAACGGAAAGAATCCGGCCTGAGCGGGGCTCGAACCGCCGCCTGTTTGGCCGTGAAGCCTTACAGAGCAGCACTCTAACTGTGTGTGTGTGTAAATATGCAGAGTCTGAGCTACATATGTGTGTGCGTGTGTGTGTGTGTGTACACACACACACACACACAGAGAGAGAGAGAGAGAGAGAGAGAGAGAGAGAGAGATTGGCGGGAGCGAGGGAGAGTAGAAGGGCGGAGAGCGGAGGGCAGGTGTGAGTCAGGTCAAGTGTCGTGGTGGGACTGATGGGGTTGCCTGCTCGGTCATCTTTTTTTTTCTATACCCTGTGCTACGTCACTGGGTCTCGGGGAGGAGCCTCGGGAGGATGCGCGGAATGGGACGTATTTTGAGCCGACCGTGGGTTGACCTCCCTTTATTTAGACCTTGGTTACACACACACACACACACACACACACACACACATTTTCTCTCTCTCTCTCTCTCTCTCTCTCTCTCTCTCTCTCTCTCTCTCTCTCTCTCTCTCTCTCTCTCTCTCTCTCTCTCTCTCTCTCTCTCTCTCTCTCTCATATCCTGTCAGGAGTCGTTATCCATTCGCCAAGTAATCGAGCAGCATTCGTTTAGCAATTGGGCACTACTCTTTGTCGTTTTGTTGCCGGGCACTAGTCGGGTAGGAATCGTTTTCTGAAAAAAACGGTTAAATTCAAATCTCAAGATCGATCATCGTCGATCGTTCGGATTCCACGCAGCTGTCGGGCAGGCATTGTTATGGTTGTGCAGCTTCCGTCCAGCATTCGGGTAATACTCTTGCAGCATCGTACCAAAAATAATCCACACCCCTGCGACGGGCTAAAGTGCACCAATTTCCAACAATACCAGAACGAACCAGGATCGCGGCGCTGTCGTCCCAAGATCGCTGATGTGTGAATAGGATTTAAGGCTGAAAGAAACGAAGCCTGATTTCTCGCTGAATTAGTCGAGGGCCTTACAACTCCAACCATCAATACCAGAACACCAATATCGCTCCATGTAGGAAGAAATGGCTCCATCCTAGTGGGAGGAGCCTGTGAATATTTTCACTTGACATAGAATATGGCTTATTTATCACGGTTTCTCGCGGAACCGCAAGCGTCCTCTTGTGGAACCCAAGACCAATTAATTAAGAAAGGTCTCCTCATCCCCGCCCATTCGCTCGCCTCAGAGCACGTGGACAGAGGATAAGGACTGACGTCACAGGGAAGTGGGCGCGAAGGGTCAAGGGCAGATGACCCGCCACATGTGACAGAAACAGAACTTCCTTGTGACGTCAGCAGCACCCCGCTCAAAACTGTACACGTGATCAGATTTCCCTGGGGTAGGCTGGTGGGAAGACCTCTTAATCTCTCGGCCTTGGTGGAACCCTTGGGTTCCGGGGAACCCCGGTTGAGGATGTCCTAAATGCAAGAACCTGTAACGACGTTGCTGGCGGACGCAAGACAGATGTAACATAAGGTCACCGGTAGCCACAGTCTGAGTCCGCCGCAGCCTGCCAGTGTGCACCAGCCATCGATGACGTGTGTGACGATAAGAGAGGTACGTAACACACCCGACGATCTTATAAGACACACGGTAGACTTTTATGTATTTTTCGGTGACTAGAAGACGCATGTAGTGGACTGTTTGTGGACGCTTCGGTGATATAAGACATACAGCGGAATATTATGAACGTCGGTGATAGCAGACATAGCGTGAACTTTCCTGGACTGTTTAGTGATAGATGCGAGCAGATGACTCTAAATTAAATAATAATAATAATAATAATAATAATAATAAACGGTTTATTTCATGAAGTACCAGGCAGCCCTAGAGCTGAAAATATACATCAATGGAAGATGAAATGAAATGAATGAGACAAATGAACAAAGTAGTATGATCGAAAATAAAAAGGAAAATAGAAATAACAATAATAGCAGTAATCATAGTAAAGATAATAATAATAATCATAATAATCACGATAATAATAATGATAATAATAATAGTAATCATAATAATAATAATAATAATAATAATAATAATCATAATAATAATCATAATAACAACAACAATAAGTCCTAATGAAAAATATTTACAAAACATACAAATTGTGCTGCTCTTAATTTGCATTGTTGATATATTTGACCATCACGGGCACTGCGCTGTTCTTATAGCGGTCAGTCCGTGCCCGTATCGGGGCAATAATGTTGTGGTGTCGCACTGAGTGCTGAGGGCGGTTCACTGCGGGTGGGAGGATGTGTCTGTGTCTGGGCTGGTTGAGAAGCTTGGTTGCGAACCGGTGTAGTAGGGTCTCGTGACGGTGCTATAGGCTGGTGAGATGGAGGGAGTCGAGGGCGTCCTGATAGCTGGTGTAGTGAGGGCCCAGGATGATTTTGCAGGCTCGCTTCTGGACGCGTTCAAGTTGGCGGCGCTGCGTGATGTTGATGGAGGAAGACCACGCTGGGGACGCGTATGTCAGTTTGGGGAGGATGAACGAGGAGTACACGCTCGCCAGCGCACACTCAGGCCCCAGCGTTTTGAGTCTCCTCAGCAGGTACAGTTTATAGGTGGCAGATCTGGTGAGCTGGGAGACGTGCTCCTTCCATGTGAGCTTGTTGTCCAGGGTGACTCCAAGTAGTTTTTGATGTAACTACCCGGAGGGGTGTCGTTGATGGACACCACAGGGGGGCAACAGGGGCAGAGGAGGTGTTGATGTGTAGGAGTGTAGTTTGGTGTCGTTGATGGTGACCATGTTTTGTGTTGTCCATGTGTGTTGTGTAGTGTTTCCTGGAGGTGGGAATAATCTGGGTTGCTGTTGTTGTGTTACTCCCACTGTGGTGTCGTCGTACTTCCAGCGGTGTGGGTCAGGGCGTCATTAATTAGTATATGAGGCACAAGGGCCCATTTTGGACCCCTGAGGTACCCGCAAGTAAGGTGTAGAGGAGGGGCACTCCTGAAATCTCACCACCTGTTTACGCTGGTGCAGGAAATCAGCCAGCCAGGAGACCAGGTTAGGGTGAAGCCCTAGGTTTATTGCTTTGTTGATGACTGTGGTATGGTGAACTAGGTCAAAAGCCTTTCGGAAATCAATAAAAGCGAGAGAAACTGATGTTTTGCGTTTTTCAAGATTTCTGTAGGCAAAGTCCAGGAGATTAATTAGGCAGTGTGTGGTGGAGGTTGACTTGATATTGCCGTACTGTTGTGGGTCTATGAGGGGAGCAAGATGAGTGTAAGTCCACTTGAAAATGAAGGCTTCACACAGGAGGCTGGGAATGGGGGTGATAGAAATAGGCCTCAAGTCACTCAGTGATTGAGGGGTGGTGGTCTTGGGAATCGGAGTGACATATGCTGTTTTCCAGTCAGCAGGACACTGACACTGACGCATGCAATGGAGTCAGATAGAGTGGACTTTCGTGGATGTCATGATGCCCCTTAACTTTACCTTTTCACTGTTAGATGGAAGCTGAGGACTTTTACTGGACTGTTCGCCAATACAAGACGCATGCAGTGAACTCTTATGTGGACTCCGATGTTCAGTAATGTCAGACACGCTGCCTATAGGAGGACCTCAGAGGTTGTCTTGATCCTATGAAAGTCTTGTAGATCATGGCCAATACTTAGAACAATTTTAATCGTCGGTTTTGAGTTTCCCCTCTCATACAACGCGTCAGTATGAGAGTACACCATACCATAGAGCGGGCAAGAGTTGAGTTTGAAATCTACACTCTCTAGAAAGGCGAAGGTTGCGAGGAGACTTGATCGATGTCTATAAATGGATGAAGGGCTTTAATAAAGGGGATGTCAATAAGATTTTGGTAGTAAAAGAGCCAGGTAGGACGCGTGGCAATGGTTTTAAGTTAGATAAATTCAGATTCAACAAAGACATAGGCAAGAATTGGTTCACCAATAGAGTAGTGGACGAATGGAACAGGCTTGGGAGCCATGTTGTGGGTGCCAATACCATAGATACATTCAAGAAGAGGTTAGATAAAGCCATGGATGGTGAGGTAAGGTGGGATTGAGTGTACAGGAGCTGCCTAGTATAGGCCAATCGGCCTCTTGCAGACTCCTTACGTTCTTATGTTCTTATAATTATAATAAATACGTTACCTGAACCACTTTCTCTTTATATTTTCTTTCCTCATTTCGTTCTGTTTATTTATTATATTTTTTCTCTTTTCTGTATTTTCATTCTTCCTTTCTTGCTCTTCTCATTCTGTTATTTCTCACTCTTTTCTTCGGCTTTCTCTTCAGTTTTCAGTTTCTCGTTTTTTTTTTACTGTATTTTTTTCTTTCATCTTTCGTTCTGTCTCATTCGTTCTTTTTTTTCGTTCCTTCCCTCCTAAAGGGCTGCTAAACGCTTTCTTTCCTTTTTTCCCTCTTTTCTTTTCACACCTTTTCTCTTTTTCTATCACTTCCCCTTTCTTTATATTTATCTTTCTTTTTTCTTTCCCCTTATTTCTTTCTATCTTCCTTTTATCTTCCTCTCTCTCTCTCTCTCTCTCTCTCTCTCTCTCTCTCTCTCTCTCTCTCTCTCCAACTATCTATCTATCTATCTGTGTGTGTGTGTGTGTGTGTGTGTGTGTGTGTGTGTGTTTCCGTTTA